>NW_024617088.1:0-3433 GCF_008729295.1 Plectropomus leopardus
TGTGTGTGTGTGTGTGTGTGTGTGTGTGTGTGTGTGTGTGTGTGTGTAAACGTGTTCATCTCATCTCTACAGGGAGTTCAGCATCCTCAGCTTCTCCGGAAAACAGAAGGAAGGAGGAGGAGGAGAAGAAGGAGGAGGGAAGGCAGATTCCAAAGCATAGTCTTTGGTCTATCTAGACATCTCAGAGCCCTCCCCCTCCTCCTTCTCCTCCTCCCTCCATCTCTCTTTCTCACCCGCCACCTCCCGCTCCCTCACATTAATTCAGCGAGGTACTAAATATTTCTTTTAGTAGAAAAAGCGACTTCTCTCCGTGGCTCGCTGGGGCTGCCGCTGCGCTCGCCAGCGCTTTCACCCTCTCCGCACACCTCACCCCTCACCCTGCACACATGGGAAGTGCTTTTTTTATGGACTAGCCAGAATTATAAATGTTCAGCTGTGTTTATGGCTTATTAGGCAGTTACAGGAAGGAGGGGAGCATGTGTTTTATTGGCTTAATTGGGAAAGAACAGCTTCCTTGCTGCATTAGCACTATTTTCCTCTCATCAACGGCCTTGGCTGGCGAGTCGGCACTCTGTGCAGTCAAAGGTGCCCTCGCTGTGCCATTCTTTCTGCTGAGGACGAGTAAAGGGGTCCTGTGCATGTGTGTCTGTGTTCGGATGCGAGTGCGCTGCAGAAAAGGTGTGAGCTGAACGTGCATTGACACACTGATGCTACACAAGTGAATAAAATCCTGACTGTCATATAATGTGAGGTTAATGTAAGTATAGCTGTTTTTTCAAGGCTAAGAGTGTTTGTGCGTGTGCATTTGTTTGTGTGTGTGTGTGTGTGTGTGTGTGTGTTTGCAGCAGGCATGTGTCCTGGTACTTGACTGTGAAGCTGCTCCTTTCATTAGTCAAGAGGAGAGACGATCCTGGATACTCCTTTGAGTCTGACAACATAGAGCGATCTTGTAATGTGTTTTATCTCTTTTTTTCCATCCCTCCTCCCACCACTTCATCCCTCCCCAATCCCTTTAATTCTCCCCTCTCTCACCTCCCTCCCTCTTCGGCGCGTGTTGCGCTCTGTCGCTCCCCCAGCGTCTGAGGTGGAGACTAAACAGCCGAGTTATTTATTGTGATGTTTTCGTGGCCGCCTGGTTTAAATAACAGTTTGGTCTCTCTGCAATCCTCCCTCTCATCTCTCTGCCTTTATTCTCTCTTTTTTTGCTGCTCGCTCTGTCGCTCTTTTTCTTGCTCTCTCCCTCTTCTCCCTCCACACACACACACACACACACACACACACACACACACACACACACACACCCCTCCTCCCATCATGCTCTGGATAATGGTACATTGTTAACGGGCTGTCTATTGTTTGGGTTGTGTTCTTGGCTAAGTGGAGGGTGAATATTTTTTAGATGACAAACATGTAAGCTTGCTGCCAGCCATTCTGATCTGCTGGGCTGGAGCTAGTTATACACAAAGTCGTCTGAAGCCCGCTTACCCTCAATCAGTGGAGATTTACAATGCACCATAGTGTCACAGTAAGAGTTGTGTGTGCACATCTGTGTCTGCGGGTACACTTTTGTGTGTTGCTGCATTTTTGTGACACCAACAAGCCTGCAAGTTTGAAATACAGACTTGGCCTTGCTGATTGGCATTTAAAAGCTGTTGTGCCAAACTGACAGTGTTGTTTAGGTTTTTGGCTTCTCGGCAGATGAATATAACTCTCATCACACTCGTCTTCAGGGACAGAGAGCAGCATTAACCCGGTGTAATTCACTTTCCCATCTCTTTAGGACAACATAGCTCCTTAGTATAAATATAAGAAATAGACTGCCAGCTATTTTATTTATTAGCGGCCATCTGTAAGTCTTTTTCCAAAGATTTTGTGTTGATGATTAGAGGTTAAATAAACACAACAGCTCCATAATGTTTCCCAGTACCTTCAATCTGGCACTATCCATTATGGATTGGAATCGAGAACTGATTCCAAATTGGAGTCTGAATCAAAATAGTATGCCTCCAAGCTTATCATTTCTTTCACCAATGCTGGTTTTACTTTGCACAACAATCCTGTCAAACTCATGTGTTTACGCTGCCTGAAACTTGCAACAGGAAGGCCCAAAGAGTGCCTTCATTTCACAAAAAAAAGTTGAAAACAGTGCTGCTTGTAATGTCTGTAAATTAATCATTTCAAGTAGTACATTAACAATTTGACGAAGCATCTTTCTACACTACATGGGCTCATTTGGAATCCAGGAATGCAAAATATGTGACTCCGTGCATATGAGTGCCACGGCTTCCTAACCGACCACTACACAGGCACATTTAACAATTTTTTTTCATTGGCTAAGAAAGCATTGGAGCTTTTGCACACCTGAGTCATATACATGCCAATTCTACAATTTCGACACTTGATACTGAAAACCTGTGTAGATCTATTTTCCCAACACAGAAAAATGAAGTGGAGTCAATAAATAATCCAGCAGACAAGGAAAAACGATAGTGGCTGTACATTCAATAAATTCTTCTCATACCCACTTTCCATAATTTTTTTTGTGACCATAAATTAAAGATATAGTTACATTTAAAATAGGAGAACTTCACTTAATGATAGACACCAAAATATACAGGAGATATTATGATAAACTTAGAGTTTGCTTGTATGTAAACTTTTGAACTGAGCTAATGTAATAATGGCCATCAGTTATTAGGATAACGTATAGAAATAGAACTGAGCGAAAATGTCAGACTTACTGTGTGGAGACTGCTAATCCAAATCATTGGGTTTAGGTTTGCAAATGTGTGTTATTGAGCTAGTTTCCAGATATTCCTTTAAAAGACATAATAGTTAACTTGTAATATTATTTCTTATCATAAGTAGTAGTAATATTATCACAATACTGGAATTGTCAACTTTGATACAATACTTAAAAAATCTCAACATTTTATACCATTTTTGGTACCACAAGGAAAAACTAGCATCTATATGTTCTATCTATATTCTAAAGTGTCCTTGAGTATCATGAAAGGCACTATATAAAGATATTAGTCTCATCTGGGGTGTAAGAAGTATTTATTTTTTCTTCTAAATATAACAAGGGCATGATAATGACGACTTTTCATTTCCTGGCTGAAGAACAGCAGAATAAATGTAGTAAGGAGTACCAATAACAGAGTGAAAAAAAACGTAGCTGGTACTGTTGTAGCGATACTGTGAAAAATGAGTATTGAAACTATTTCAAATATACAGAATAGACACATTGATAGATCAATATTTTTGACAATAACATTTACTAAATCACATCTTATTTTCCATTACAACACTGTAATGCAATTTTAATGAAAATATCACTTAACAGGACACAATGAGGCTGCTCTTATCATTTAGACATATGCACACACACACACACACACACACACACACACACACACACACACACAAATAT
>NW_024617089.1:0-7517 GCF_008729295.1 Plectropomus leopardus
CACGCCGCTGACAGATCTTCCTGCAACTGTTGTTAAAAGCACATCAGCCGCAGTGCTATTTGCGTACATAACATAGATGTCTTTTCTGGACATTTGCAGGAAATTTCATATCACGGCTGTTTGTGGAAAATTTACTACGTTTGTGGGAAACTGATTACGTTTGCGTTCTTACATTTGTTGTTTATTTCGTTTGACACAGACACTGAGTGACAATGAGTTTCCCCTTTGGGGATTAATAAAGTTCATCCCGTCTGGTCTTCGTGTGATTGTTTTAGTTCACTGAATTGGTGACACTAATCTGTAAACTGCTGATTGTAGATCAGTTTTTAGAATTTGCAGCGTCTTTGCAGCCACGTCAGAAGCGTCGTCAGCTGTCACGGCTCCACGTGAGTCTGGACGGACGCGAATATAAACTGTGACTTGACCGCTTGCAGAGGAAAACAACAGCAAGGCAGTGATTTTAGTTTTTCGACATTTGGGGCGGCACGTCAAAGTCAAAATGCATCAGAAAAAATGCACAGTGGGCTGCAGGTTCCTCCAAATGTTGAGCTGTATAAAAAGTGTCCTGCACGGCTGCTGAGACAATAAACATTTGACGTGTGTGATGACAGACTGCCAACGCGTTTCTACATCGTCTCCGAATGAAAGCACACAGGAGCTCTTTTCATGTGCAGCGCGCCGTACGACAGCCAAGGACGCCGTCCAAGGAATGATCTGACACATCAGACCTGTTCCTGAACAAACAGTGTGTGTGTGTGTGTGTGTGTGTGAACCTGCGTAGTGCAGATCAGTGTCTCTGTCATACTAACGCTCAAAGATAAAAGCTCATTGTATGTGTTTATAATCACACAGTTCCCACGGTCATGGAGTTTCACAATCACAATTTCCAGGTCTGGAAAAGTCAAGGACTCACTGAAAATCATTGAAAGTTTAGAATCTTAAGTTTGAAAAACGTATTTTTCATTACGGCTCCTTGAAAAGTTTTGAAAAGCTTTGAAATGCTACTCCATGGACATGAAAGTGTTACTCCCGTCAGCAGCACCGCCGTCTGTGTTCACCGTAGTAAAATTTAAACCTTTGAACTTCTTTCAAAAACATGGAAATAAAAAGGAAACGAGCAACTTGCTGAGAAATGTTCCACAAAATGCCAGAAAATACTAGATTTAGTAAATTATTTATTTATTTATTTTTAAAGGGGAAAAAAGCTAGGGAAAACTACATTTATAATTTTCAACAAATGTGATTTTTAATGTTTCTGTTGTGCAGTGTCAAATACTCGCTGGCAAATGTTATACATTCATTTGATTTTCTACTTTCATTAAGTCTGTTTTTTTAACCAACATTAGTACTAATCATAAATATCAAATATAAATCTATTTTCAGATTTTTAACCCTTCAAACGCCGGGTTTCTTGTCATGATCCCTCCACGCTCAGTATGTGACTGTAGCTGCTGAGTCTATTATTTATTTTCCACACAAAGTTTTAAAGTTTGAGTGGGTTCAGTCTGACAGCAGCATTTATGTCATAAACAAGCTGAAGGCGCTAAAAACTGAATTTTAAATGTGCAACATTTTTTTTGACACTAGATGTGTCAAGAAACAAAATCCAGAAATTGTGTCTTAAAAAGTTGTTTTGAGCTGTAAATTCACCACTTCTCAGCAGGTCTCTCCTCTGTGCTGCTGCAGCATGTCCGCTGCTGTCTGTACCAAAGAGTAACGTCAAAGTCAAGAGCGCTCACTCTGCAGCAAAATCTGGGGACCAAAACATCCCGTACACTAAACAGCACACTGACTCAAAAAAACACAAACCGACAACTGCCTGACTGAGGGGTCTCCGCCTGATGATGCGAGTCTGAATTTAAACAGACAGCCCAAAAAACTTTCCAAAACTTTCAGGGATTTTTACGAATTTCATAACTTTTTCAGGTTTTCCATGAACAGGGGAACCCTGATCAGAGAGCACGGCTGCTTTTAAACAGGAATTTTAGTGAAATGTTCTTTTTTTATCAGCCACGTAAACAGCTCAGTGGGAACATTTTCTGTTTTTTAACCCTTCAAAAAACTGGATGTGAATGTGGCGAGTGAGGAGTCACAGAGGACGGAGACGAGGAACAGGATGAAGAGGTGGGAGGACGGATGAGTCAGAGAACAGCAGAGGAAGGGAGGGAGGAAAGAGAGGAAGGAATAAACGAGTGGGAGAGGAGGGATGATGGATGAGGAGGGAAGGAGACGACAGGGAGGGGAGGACGGGAGGAGAGGAGGGGAGGAGGACAGGAGGGGAGGAGGACAGGAGGAGGAGGAGAGGAGGAGAGGAGGAGAGGAGGGGTAGGAGGACAGGAGGAGAGGAGAAGTTTTATTGTCCTAATCATCTTCACAGATAGTCACTAAACTGACTATACTTAAAACACATATACTGTGCGTGTGTGTGCGTGTTTAAGCGTTTTTGTGTGTTGTGTGGGTGTGTTATGTGTGTGTTTCTGTGTGAAAGGCCGTGTGTGTGTGTGTGTGTGTTTGTGTGTGGGTGTGTGGGTGTGTGGTGTGTGTGTGTGTGTGTGTGTGTGTGTGTGTGTGTGTGTGTCCAGATGTGGAACGCTCCCCCAAAGTGAGCCATGAGCCAATCAGAGCAGCTGTGTTGTCTTAGTGACATCACAGCAGGGAGCCGGCCAATAGGAACGCAGCCAAGTGAAACAAGCAGAGACTGAAGTCTTCATCAGTTCAGGATTCAATCAATCTGATCAGTTCAATCAATCCAATCCAAATTTCATTGATCCATCTGACATATGCGTCTCTGTTATAAACCTATATTATTGATCCAGTCTGATATAAACCTAAATTATTGATCCAGTCTGATATAAACCTAAATTATTGATCCAGTCTCAGGTATAAACCTATATTACTGATCCAGTCTCAGGTAACCGATATTATTGAGAATGTATATATAATATTAAACTGAATCCTGACACGTCTCCGTGGTATTTTGTTCCTGGCGGCTGGCGTTACGTCAGAGTCTCTACAGGAAGTCGCTCTGCGGTACAAACGGAGCCTGACGGGTTTCATTCCTCTCTGAGAACACTGACGAGTCCTGCGGCTGCTGCTCGACTCGTTCGTCTGTTTGAAGGCGTCACGCCTTCCTGCCGCCCCGACGAGTCTCTAAATACCTCACACGATGAGTTCACAGCAGGAAACTGGAGCTGCAGGACACCTGACGTGAATCAGGTTCAAACGTTCAACACGTATTCACGAACCACAGGAGGAATTTATTTTTTAACTAGAGCTGTCGAATGATTGTTATTAGTTGTTTTTCTGCCTGTGATTGATCACAGAATTTCTGTTAATGTTTCTGTTAATCGGGATTACTCACAATTTTTAATCACGTTTACAATTCCATTGTTTTTTATTTCAGAACAGTTTTTAAAAGTGAAGCAGTTCCTTCCAGATCATCTTGATTAGGAAACGCCAAAACTCGGCGCGGTACAGCATCATAAAGACAGGAATGTCGGTCGGCGATTAACGCAACTTTAAAAAATGACCGTGTCGTGTATGAACCAGAATCGCAGCCCAACTGAAGCGTCAGCGCTGACGGACGAGTTTTAGCCAAACTTCTGCTGCGCTGATCTACTTCAGCGATGTCCCACCACAGACTTGCAGACTGTCTCTGCAGTAAAGGGGACATTGTCCTCTGTAGTACATGAACATGTCAAATCCAGAGACAGATAACTGAGCCCAGATGCCAGCCAGAGCAGCCGTAACTATAGCGATGGTGGACAGCGAGGGTCAATTAAAGAACTAAAGAAGCCACCAGTTTGCACCTGGACGTTATTATACCTGAAATTTAAAGAGAAACATGCGGAGACAGCGCGGGCTCTTATTAGGACAGAGTCAATAATCCTCTGAGTTTTTTTTTGAAAAGAGAAAAGTTGAAGGTTTTTCCATTCACGTCAGTGTCTGTCTCTGTCTCTGTCTGTCTCTGTCTCTGTCTGTCAGTGTGTCAGGGGACGAGTAACCAGCTGACGTTGTTGGGGACTCGTGAGAGTCACTATAACAAAATGGTGACGATGTACTCGAACTGCTCCGTGGTCCTGGAGAACCTGGAGGTCACCTTCACCCTGGAGCACCAGGACCTGTCCTTCCTCCAGGTCCGTCTCCACGATGAATACTTCTATGACTACTGCTAATAATAATGATGATGATAATAATAATAATAATGAAATACTACTACTACTACTAATAAAAATACTAATGCTAGTAATAATAGATGCTTATTGTGTTTGTGTGATGCAGCACAGTGCTGTGATGTCACTCCGGGTTTCAAAGGGTTAAACCGGACGAGACTGAACGTGCTGCCGACGCTGATCTTTGTTGTTGGTTATTATTATGTTTTCAATAATGACCCAATACTCAATCGATCACTAACGTCCCAAAGAGACGAGGAGAGTCCGAACACTACGAGCACACGACATCCAAAAAAGAACAAAAAAAACCAAAACACTGACGGTTCCTTCCCGTCTCCTCAGTCCATCCAGGAAGTGGGCGGCTACGTTCTGATCGCCATCAACGAGGCCGCCACCGTCCCGCTGCTGAACCTGAGGCTGATCCGAGGACAGAACCTCTACCAAAACCAGTTCGCTCTGCTGGTGATGTCCAACTACAACAGGAACCACTCGTCTGCGAGCCTCAACTACACCAGCGGGCTGAGACAGCTGCAGCTCAGCAGCCTGAGGGGTAACGCACGCACGCACGCACGCACGCACATTTTCGGACATTTCTCAGATTTTAGGACTTTCTGGGATTTTATTCCAATTGTCTGATTTTAACACATTTCTTTGATTTTAGCACTTTATTCAGATTATTATTTTCCAGGAGTGTAGGAAGTTTTTTGGATTTTAGGAAGTTTACAGGTTTAGGGTTTCAGAGCTTGTCTATGTTATTAGAGCATTTCTAGGATCTCGAGACATCTTAAGACAAGTTTTCAAGGAATTTCCAGGATTTTAGGACGTTTCTAAGATTTTAGCACTTTTCTTGAATTTTTGGAAATTTCTAGGATTTATCATGTTTTTTTTAATGATGTTTCTAGGACTTTAAAACATTTTTTGGATTTTAGGAAGTTTCTCAGGTTTTAGGATGTTTTCATGATTTTAGCACATTTCTAGGGTTCCAAAACTTTTTCAAAACTTTTTCAAAAGATTTTTGGACATTAGGGTCTTATCCAGGACCTCTGTCGGGGGTGTGGGGGCTCTATTTTGATGCTGTTTTATGTCTCTGACACCTTATGGAGACTAAAAGTACAAAAACTATTCACAGAGTGGATCACATTTTTTTTATTCGTTAAGTAGAAAATGTTTGGGGGGGGGGGGCAACAGGTTTTGGCCGGCGGGCTGAAAGTATCAGAGTTACAGAAACTGAATCGGGGGGCAGAGAAAGTCTCAGTGCATCCAGAGCCGGCCGGTTACGTCGGTTAAATAAAGGCAGTTTATCGTCGCCGGTTGCAGCTGTTTTCTGACGCCGTTTACGGCTCACTGAGTTGTGCTTCATTTGGTTTTATAAGCCGCTGATGAGCGTCGGGATGGTGCTGGCGGGCGGGGACGGGGTGGAGGCTGCATACTATTTAGAAACCTTCAGTCAACACCAGATTGTGCTCCGACAGCAGGAAGTAGACCGCACCCACGGGAGCGCTGGCTGAGGACGAGGACGTTTGGCCCTGCGTGTTTGCTCAGAGCGGGATCCAGCTGTTGGACGTGCAGGGACACGAGCCGTGGTTTTAAAGTGTGTGCTAATTTACTTTAACCGCAGGAAAGAAATATTTCAGCTGGATCTTTACACACAATAATACTTTTAAATTTCAGTTTTAAATGCAAATGAAGGTGAATTCCTGTCTTCCAACCCTGTGTCCTCACACGAGGGCATTATTTATCTGATTTGTGGACATTTTTCTTTGATATCTAATGGAAGCAAAACCACAACACAAAAATGTTTTTTAAAAAAAGTGGGCAAGCTACGAAATCTGTCAAATTTGATAGTTTTGTTTATATTGAATAGCGTTTGTAGTTTGATCAGGAAGAACTCGTTTGAGGATGTTAAAACTTCATTATTGTCTCGTTACTGGACATTGGGACTTTATTTTCATCTTGTCTTAGGACATTATGACACTATCGTCTCATTTGAGGACACTGGGACTTTATTATTGTCTCGTTTGAGGACGTTAGGACTTAATTATCGCCTGTTCCAGGATGTTTGGACATTGAGTTTTTATTATTGTCTCATTTGAGGACTAGGAATTTATTTTTGTCTCGTTTTAGGACATTGGGACATTATTATCATCTTGTCTCTTGACGTTAGGGCTTTTGTTTCATCTCATTTGAGGACATTGGGGATGTAATTGTCTCGTTTGAGGACGTTATCATCATCTTGTCTCTTGACGTTGGGACTTTATTTTCATCTCGTTTGAGGACACTGGGACGTTGTCATGGCCTTTAAATGACTTGGACCCGCACAGGACGGACTCGATGACTTGTCTTTGACCTACGTGATACTAAAACGTCCCCGTCTTGTCCCCGCAGAGATCCTGAAGGGAGGGGTAAAGATGACCAACAATCCCTTGCTGTGTAACATTGAGACCATCCAGTGGTGGGACATCCTGGACAAAGCCAGCAATCCCAGCGTGCTTTTCAAGACGGACACGTTCCCACGTACATGTAAGTAGAACTGGAGTTTTGAGGTCCCTTAAAGACATTAATTAATGTTTGTCCAGGTATTTGAAATACAGTTATTTCATTGGCTTACTGATTTATCTGAACTTTCGTTCCCTAATTTTCTCTCTTTTCCGAGACATTATTTCAGGTCAGAGGACAGTTAAACGACTGATGATCATGACCGTGAAAAAATCAAAACCCCTGTGTGTGTGTGTGTGTGTGTGTGTGTGTGTGTGTGTGTGTCTGCAGGTGAGAGGTGTGATCCCGGGTGTGTGAACGGCTCGTGTTGGGCAGCAGGACCGGAGCACTGCCAGAAATGTAAACTCTTTATCCTCTGTTCATTCACTCTTTCTCTTCCTCTGATCCCTTTATTTATTTTTAGTCTCTTTTCTTCTTCCTGTTGTGATAACTGTGTGTGTGTTGATGCATGTGTCCTAAATGTAGTCCAGATTGTGTATTTGAGTGTAATCAGTGAATTTGCAGCTCAGCTCCTACAATAAGTCTAAAATACACTGTGGAAACTAAATAGTTACATTCAGACTGTTCAGGTCCAAAAATGCTCCATTGAAACCCATTCAAACTGACATTTTTGATCCCACAGCCATCAGAGCAGAAAAACAGGACTTGTATTATTTCTGGGTGTCATTCTGGGCTTTTGACTCTGAATTTGTCATTTTGACTATTTTCCACCTGATGAGGTCATTTTGACCATATTTGGCATATGGAGGAAATACATGCTATTTCCACTAGGTGACCTGTCACAGTCAATGTAGCTGCTGATCACTGACATATCCCAGACTGTCAGCAGCTACACTCACACACTGACAT
>NW_024617090.1:0-1671 GCF_008729295.1 Plectropomus leopardus
GTGTGTGTGTGTGTGTGTGTGTGTGTGTGTGTGTGTGTGTGTGTGTGCGTGTTATGTATGCATGACTTTAAAGCCTCTCCCTTTAGCCTCCAGCAGAAAAGGATGTCACCAGTTACAGTTTTGCTGTCACAAAAATTATGCTACATGCAAGGTTGCACACCACCTGAAAAGCAAACTGGCTCTTCTATGAGCAATAACACTGACTCTTCCACTCTGGTGGAGGGGACGCTGTTGTCCTCAGACAATATTACCTTCTGTCAGAGGCTGCGCTGTAGTGGAATGAGTTTTAAAGCTATAATGAAAATAATGGTATCATTTGAAACTAGAAGAAAGACTAGGAATGCATAGCCACCAACCATGTCATGCTAACTTTTAGGGAAGGGGGTTAAATAACAGTCCAAATTTAAGTAAGGTACGAACTGGCGTGGCCATTTTCACAGGGATCTCTTGACCTTTATTGACATGGTATTCAGAGAATGTATGGTTTTCATAAGTATATTGACAAAACCGGCATTATGGCACATTTTCCCAAAGCCCAGGGTGATATCTTGAAATGAGTCTTTCTGTCTGACCAACTGTCAAAAACCAATGTGCGGTTGGGGGGGATAAGACAGGCCAGAATCAAATTGGTCACACATTAAGATTATGTGTTTTAAAAACCAGGCTACCTGGAAACTCCTGCACATTCACTTTATAATGATAAAAAGAAAAGTAAGAAGCTCATTTTGACAAATGTTTTTCAACTACTGTGTAATCTTTGAGTGATAGCATTTTAATGGCTCCATTTAAGTGAAGCGTCATCATCATCTGTCCAATCAGTTGAAAGTTTGGAAAATGACTGGGTGGAGTGCCAAAAAACTACTGTAAAACTACTGTAAAACTACTCTACTTACTTGACAAGTAAGTGGAGCAAATCCTCACAAAAGCTGCATTTCCATCAAAACCAAAAGTTACACCTACGAGGAGGTACCTAGACCCTAGATCTGTTTAGTGTTTCCACCGCAGACAGCACTCTTACATGTGGGGGGAGTTGTTGTCACTTGCTGCTTTGTCCAGTAGCACTGGCTATATTTCCATGTTCACTAGTGATACAGAGTTAGGTCTGCACCCCGTTTCTTAACTACAGAACGGTGCAGGATGCAGGATGAATATAAATAGCGGGTTTATGCATTGACTCCTTCTCAGGCAAGAGTAAGGATTTAGTGCTGCCTGATCACACAGGAACAAAACTCTGCCAAGTGAGGATTAGAAAGTATGAAGTTCACATAATCTGGTCATAAACAATATACAGTTTTTTAAACGCTTGAGGATCCACTCATCTCTAAAAGTGCATCCAAGTCATCCGAGAGAGACAACAAAACATGAAACGGTCAGAGTTTCCATATTGAAATTTAAGGTGTGTTGATGGATTCATGTTTTCAGTTTTTACATTTAATAACATTACAAGGAAACATTCCTCTTTAAAAGTTGCTGACAGCTGGCCCAAACAATGACTTTTTTGACAGTAGTTATTAAACCAGCCACAGCTCAGCCCTAAACACAGAGTGTTGGAGCGGCCTCTATCTCAGTGAGTAGAGTGTGCACCCCATGTAGGCTGAGTCCTAAGCAGTGGCCCGGGTTCGATTCCAGCTTGCGGCCCTTTGCTGCATGTCATTCCTGTTCTCTCTCCCC
>NW_024617091.1:0-4132 GCF_008729295.1 Plectropomus leopardus
TGTGTGTGTGTGTGTGTGTGTGTGTGTGTGTGTGTGTGTGTGTGACAAAGATAAACTTCACCTCTATGTTGAGCAGCCATGTCTGCAGGTTGGCCACAGCCTCCTCTCCCAGAGCCAGGTTCCAGATCACCACGTACAGCGCCTTATCAGTGAAGAAACACTGCTTCACTGTGGACATGCTCGCCTGACCGCCGATGTCCCACACGTTAAACGCCACCGAGTCCTTCTGTGTGGAACAAAGTGACGCTAAGTCAATTCTAAAGAAGTGATGAGTCAGGAATAAAAACTTTCCAAAAGACAAATCCACAGACTCCCTGTGAGCTACTATCTGACCTAAAAGTGCTGACAAAGTGTTTCATGGATTATCCAGAGAAACAGGAACACTGTCTCTTAAAAGAGGTGTTCAGTGTTTCATCTATTATTGTATAATTGAGACCCCAGCAGAAGAAAAAAAAAAACTCCCAAAAATCCACTCATTTTGTGAGGGACTTTGTGGAACTGTTATGAATCATACTTTATCTGCACTTATTTAACCCTTTGAAACCTGAGCAAACTGACTTGATTACCTTCAAAAAGATAAGACAGCGAGAAAATTAAGGTGAAACGAGCCAAAAATGTCCAAGAAAGATGTAAAAAAAAAAGTTCAGGGAATTACCTGAAAATTAGCCCAATACAAAGAAAAAAGTAAAACAAAAAAAAAGGAAGGAAAAAGAACTTGAAATGGTCTGAAAAATTGCGGAAATTATTATGGTAATAGAATTTTAATCCTGAAGGAAATTCTTGTGCCAGATTGCTCCAAAAATACAGTAGCAAAAAGAATACAACAACAGAGCATCAAATAAGTGAAAATAAACTACAAAGTGTCTAATAATAATGTTTAAAACTAAAAAGTAATATTGCACATGGAGTTCAAAAAACAAATATAGTTTTCTGTACTGTTTTCCATGGCTTTTAAAAAATAATTTAGATTTTGAAATTTGCAGGACATGTCCTGCCAAGTTTGTAATTGCCTTTTTGCACATTAAAAAAAAAAACAAACCAGTGCCCAAAAGTTTAAATACTTGTGAGGGATGTCCTTGACGACGGAGATCACCATGAACACCATGTTTTTACAGCAGCCCATAACGAAGAAACCAAACACTGGCTCTGGACTGAGCCATTATTTTTGATTGAACATCGCTATTGACACATAGTCATGTATTTAAACAGAGAAATATAGATATATGTACTGCTTTTCCCTTAAAATTAGCAGAGCAACCCCCAAAACCTTGGAACATCATAACCAATGCACAGTTGATGATGAACTGCACCCCTTTAAAAACAGAGTTAAGAAAAATGAAGAAAATTTAAGCAACTGCATTTTATAAATGCTCTATCCAAACTAAAAATACTGCTGAAGGGAGGGAAGCTGGTCTTGGCCAGAGCGCCAGCAGCTCTCCTGCTGATACAGCTGCACCCGACGAGCGCAGAGAGAGAATCTTTTATCCATCTTGGCTGTCAGAGAGGAAAAACTCCTCCTGGCTCATAATCAATAATAATAATGATATGGTGATGAAAGTTGCATGAATGGATGAACGAGCGGAAACAGAAAGCTAATCCAGATGCGGGAATAGATGACCAGTTTTCTCTTCCTTTTTATGCTCTGAAATCTGGACCGTGTAGTGTGTGTGTGTGTGTGTGTGCGCTGAATTTACAGTATAAATGTGTCAGTCATGCATACATATGACTGTTATCGCCACATGCATGGAGCGCAGTGTTTGCCTGTAATGTTAGATGCTGTCATGGATTGCATTTGTTGGTTTTTGTGTCTATTACTACTTTATATGTTGTGTTATTGTACCATTATTGTTTTTCATGCAGGTTTATTAGTTTTTTGTCTTCTATGTCTTTTGATGTGAAGCACTTGGTGCATGTCATTTCTTCCTTGTAAAGCACATTTGGCTACATTTCTACAGTATTTTCTTTCAGTATTTTCTCTGAGGCAAACTGTGATTTGTGATAATGGGTTTTATAAATAACATTGACTTGACTGCGTCTAACTCACGCTGTTTTTGCCTCCGTTGGGTTTCTCCAGCTCCCAGGTGGAGGTGGAGATGCTGCACTCTGCTGGGGTGAAAGGCGCCGCTCTGCCGGTTTGCAGAGCCTCCAGAAGCGCCGTCTTCCCCTGTCTCGGTGGACCAATCACAAGCATCTTCAGCAGTCTATAAGGCTCCGCCTTTCTCAGGTGTGCTCGGAGGAACGCCAGGACAGACGCAGGACCTGAAGAACCAGAGACGTCGACATTAGGTTTTCAGGATGTTGGAAGTGACTTTATCAATTACCAAGAAACTCGAGACAGGTATCGCCACGGCAACAACCAAAAACATTGTCCCATTTTGTAGAGGCTGATCAGTTTGGCAGATTCCTCTGAACTGATAGGAAGATTTACAAACTACTCTAATTATCAAAGTGTGTTGTTCATCAATTATAGACCCTTTATATTATTGTACTGTTGTGCTTAACTTTACATTTTTATGTGAATCGTCATGTACAAATTTATTTTATTGTCTGTTAATTTAATTTTTAGTTATTCCAAATGTAAATGGGTGTTTTTGTAACGTCAGTTTGTGACTGCGATGTTTGTATGTTTTGAAAAAAACAAAATGAAATATTTTGAAAGGCCATGACTGAGTTGGTGACTGAATCCGCCTGATGCTAACACTCTTTTGTTTCAGATTAAAAGTGCAAGTTACAAATTAAAAAACAAAAGTTTCAAATTAAAAGCCCTCTTGCATTTCATACACATTTTAGCCACATAACAGTTTATGTTTTTTTATGAGTCACTGAGAAAGACAAATTACAAAATTACTCAACTCTAACTAAAACAAATTACATTTAAATCCTCAACAGTCCTGCAAGATTCCAAGCAAATAATACCTTTAATACTAATAATTTAAATAACTGCACTACATATTTCAAATATAAGTAAAAGAAATACTACCCGCCTTTGGTTGCCATTTTGCATGGACCCTCCATACAAAAAATCCAGTTTGCGTCTCTGTGTAGCTGAGAGTCTCAGGTTGACTTTTGAGGTAAAAACTAATAAATCAAAACATACTTAACTCCAACTTAGATCTTTTTAAGTGTTAGTTTGACGTTCAGGTCCAGATTTATCTGAAATTGATTGACTGACTGACTGATTCTGACATTGACAAAAACATCTGCAGGGGGATGGGTAACCGTTATTGCCTTTTTTCCACTCCAAATTATTGTTATTTCATCAGCCTTTAAATCCAATTTTGGTCAACTTTTACCGTTAATTGAAGTGCTGTATTTATGTTGCATTTTTACACACTGGTGTGTCACTTTAACATTTCCATTTCAATTAAATTAAGTAAATTCTCGAAATTAAAACCGAAGTTTTAAACCGTTAATGGTGGTTTTCCTCCGAACTGGTTTCCAGTTTTTCAAGTCTATCTCAAACCAACAGTCTGGTGCCCACACAGTATGAATATTAAACATTTTTGGTTTTCTGTAATAATTCCTAATTGGCTTATGATGTAAGTGGTGAGGACAAAATCCACTGTCCTAATTCTTTCCAAAAATACATTCAGTCTGGGAAGTCATTATAACTTCAGGCGAAGCATTTCTACACATTTCTGTTTCCTTTTGAAAAGACAGTTGGACAGTACCTTCTTTTCTTACTTCCTGGGGGACGTTGGTGATGTTGAGGTCTTCGGTGTCCAGCTGCCACAGGTTGGACAGTTGGCTGAGCTCTGCTGGAAGCTCCCGGATCCCAGGATTACTGTTGCCAGAGCAGGAGAGACAAAAAAAGTCAAATTTACATGAAGGACGAGGATGTTCAGAGATCCCTGTCGTCTAAAGGGTGTTAGAAGTTTTGAAAAACGTAAAGGAGCAGTGTGTAAAATTTAGGGGGATTTAGTGGCATCCAGTGGTGAGGACTGCAGACTGCAACCAGCTGAAACGTCTCCTGGTTAGAAATCCTTCAGTGTTCATTGTTCAGGAGGTTTTTACCCGCTGAACTGTCTGCAGAGATCTCTTCCTCATCAAAAAAACAAACGGACCTGGTGATTTAAACCAGTGAAATAAATAAATAGTTTTAAAAAAACCTAACAAAATAAAATAATATTAT
>NW_024617092.1:0-2513 GCF_008729295.1 Plectropomus leopardus
TGTGTGTGTGTGTGTGTGTGTGTGTGTGTGTGTGTGTGTGTGTGTATACATACACACACACAATGTAAGATCAAGTCTCTCTGGCTAGGCGGTGATCAGAGTCACAATATGATTTCTAGACTGAGACGTGTCTTGGGCGTCCTCCTGTCCTCATGTCTGCCACATCTGTTAAAAAAGGGGGGCGTGGCTCTACTGCAGTCGACTTTGCATGATGTGCAGTTGGCATTTAGACATCCCATAATATGCGTCTGTGAGTTTGGTTGGAGCCAGATGACAGTAATCATAGATCTAGACATCCTAAAAAAGTTCATTGGAATAGATCAGATCTGAACAGGTTCAAATCTTCTGGATGTGTCCGACGCTGGTCGGTTTGATGTTTCAGGGAGAAGAAACAAAGAAAGCACAGTTGTCATCGTCGAGGTTATTTATGGACATTAAACCACCGGATGCTCACATGAGTTGTGTTTACTAAAGTTTTACTCCCCGTCTGTGTTTCAGGACGAAGATGAGGTGGACCAGGGGACGATGGTGCGGGCGGGAACAGGCGACTCGGGAACTATCCGGGCAGCTGGATCATTAGCAAGTTC
Organism: Plectropomus leopardus; assembly: GCF_008729295.1. Classification (NCBI taxonomy): domain Eukaryota; kingdom Metazoa; phylum Chordata; class Actinopteri; order Perciformes; family Serranidae; genus Plectropomus; species Plectropomus leopardus. The sequence goes on from NW_024617092.1 coordinate 588, forward strand.
ACTGGGCAGCACGGCTCGGACTATGATCTCACACGACGACACGGGAACCATGCAGTCACAGCTGGGCACCATGGTCATCGTCTCTGACGATGAAGACGAGGAAGAAGCTGGAACTATGAAAAGTAAGTGCACTCTAACAAAATGTTCATCAGCCACAAATAAACAGCGAAAGAGGAATTTAGCTTTTTTTTTATATGGTAGTATAGAAAAACTCAGTAACAAGTTTAATTAAAAAATTAAAAGGCAAACTGAAAAAAAAGATGCAGCTCAAAGTGCTTTACATGCGAGAGGGATACAACTTAAATCCTAAAAAATAAATAAATAAATATATACACAGCACGTTGATACCTATGTTGTAGACAGAGGCCAAAGTTTGAAAACAAATAAAAGGGAGAGAAATAGAAAAGAAATATTAAACAACAAATGTCAAGATAGTAAAAGTGCATAAAATGCATAAAAGACATTTTTAAGGAATAATCATAATATGCAATAAAATTAAATAGAAGGTGGAAAATCTTAAAATCTTTTCAAAAATTATGCAAAGAAATATTTTTTATCACTATATAAACCCCTCTCATCTTGAATTTGCAATTTTGGTGTAGTGTCCTTATAAATTTAAATATTAAAAAAATGCACATAACTACTACACATAACCAGGTCAGAAAGAAATGTCATATGTTGAGGTTAGAAAATTACATTTCCCAAGTCCCAAGTCCAGCATACAGGAGACACAGTGGTGACATGGTTGATATCTATCTGGGACTAGCCTGTCATCCACTTTTTGGATAATAGATATGATTGAAGAGGGAACTCCTTAAAATTATTTCAACTAAGGTGTTACTCACGAAAGAGAAGAAATCGTCTTCACACTTTGTGCTGTGAAAGCACAGATCGAGCTGTCCTTCAGCTGACTCTTAAAAATGAATTGGATAAATTCTGGTTAACTGATGATATATTGTATAATTTTAAAGCTATTTTGTGTAATTATTGATATTTTAAACATAAATATTGTGGTATTGTTTTGTGGGTTTGTTTGTTGTAGTTGGAGAGTTCATCTGTTTAGTCTTCACCTTCAATAATACCTCTTTATTGATCAATTTTATTATTAATCTAAATCTACAAAGTAACTTGAGTGATTAAAATAATGTAATAATGCAGTAAAAAGTACAATAGTTCCATCTGAAATGAATTGAGTTAGAAGTATAAAGTAGCATAAAAAGAAAATACCTCAAAATAAAGTAAAGTAAAGTACTTCCAGCACTGCACATGAATCCTCTGCAGATATTTGCAGAGATGTTACACAAATTAAAGGCGTTGCGTCTGACAGAGACGACGATGAGGAATTGGCTCCCAGTTTACTGAAAGAAGCTGTAAGAGGAACCAAGTGATGAGGAACATGCTGACACTGATTCAAACAATAGACGCACACCGACTGTCACTGCATCTGGGCCTTTTAATAGAGTGTACTCACCCAGAACAGTGTACTCACACACTGTTCTGGGTTTCTCTGCTCGGATCAAACGTGTTAGTGAACTCCTGCTGTAGCTGACCACCGAAAAACAACTTCAGCTGTTTCTCCATCCATCCATTTTGTTCCGCTTATCCGGGGTCGGGTCGCGGGGGCAGCAGCCTAAGCAGGGAAGCCCAGACTTCCCTCTCCCCGGCCACTTCGTCCAGCTCTTCCGGGGGGGCCCCGAGGCGTTCCCAGGCCAGCTGAGAGACAAAGTCTCTCCAGCGTGTCCTGGGTCTTCCCCGGGGCCTCCTACCGGTGGGACGTGCCCTGAACACCTCACCAGGGAGGCGTCCTGGAGGCGTCCTAATTCGATGCCCGAGCCACCTCATCTGGCTCTTCTCAACACGGAGGAGCAGCGGCTCTACTCCGAGCTCCTCCCGGATGACCGAGCTTCTCACCCTATCTCTAAGGGA
>NW_024617093.1:0-2117 GCF_008729295.1 Plectropomus leopardus
TGTGTGTGTGTGTGTGTGTGTGTGTGTGTGTGTGTGTGTGTGTGATTCAGAGCTTGTGGCATCACATCCTGGTATTTTACCAACATGGCACAAAACCAACAGGGGCACTCCTTCCATCTGCCACACACACACACGCGCGCCCACACACACGCGCGCACACACACACACACACACACACACACACACACACACACACACACACACAAAGAAGTCATGTCTAATTAAGCAGAGAGTTGCTGTTGAGATAAATCTCTCCTCGGGGCATCATAACACGCCTGTGAAGAGCTCACACTCTGGATCAGTCTGTCGACATGAACACACAGCGTCCTGATCCAGATTAGAGGTCATTTTGTGTATAAAACCAAGCACCTGCTTAAAGTAAAGCAGACGATATTTTAGTATTGTCGTGTCACAAGTTTCCACTACATGGTACTGGCTCTACTCTACTCTACTCGCCTTTTTTGGTTGTCCATTAGGAAAAAGGACCTGGTACCTGGTACCTGTTACCACCTCTTTTGGTACCTGCTCTCCTGGGGTTCCAAAAAAGCAGACTGGGTACTATGAGGTACTAATAGGTGGCATGGAAACACTGCAGACCACTGATTGGTCAGAGAGAATCGTCACTGTGTCATTGCTTCGCCATCATTACATCATCATTACACGCCACGCACGGAATACCCTGAAAAACCCTGCAAACCTGTGCCCGCCATTTTTAAACAGCCCAGCTATTGTAGCGGCCGCAGTTTTGTATCATTTGTTTTTTCCTTTTCCAAAATGGCAACCAGAAAGATCACACCGTGGTCACTCGCGAAGGTGCAAACGTTCCTCACCTTGCTGGCCGACAAGCGTATCCAAGCGAGTGCCAGTCTGCTCGTATGTGTGTGTGACGCGTTTAAGATGACATTGGGCAGCGTCGCTATGACGACCAGCTACACTGAAGCGGTAATATCTTCTCATGGAAAACAACCCCCAGCACCCGATACCAAAGGCGAGTAGAGTAGAGTAGAGACTCCACCGCTCGCTGAGGAACCAGTGGAAGCCGGAGGTTGGGCAGTGGGCATGTTTCCTCATGATAACACGGCTGGCTGTCAAACAGCGAAGCCAGTAAATGAAAACTCAAGACATTTACATGATAGAGAGATCTAAATTTCACCACCTCTAATGCACTCTGGCACTTTATGTATGTAAAAGAACCAAAACAATCTCCAGGTTCATCACTTTATTTTTATTGTGAATTCGAAAATGGTTTGGGGGCAGTTTATCGAGTATCACTGACCAACACTATATTTTACAGAAAAAAATTTTGTTTAGTTGTTGTCATTTTCACAGTTTTGATTGTTAGACAGCCGAAAAACAGAGCTGCCAAATCGATGATTTGATCACAGCTCATAACTAACAGTATCTGTTTTGTTTGTTGCTGCGCTGCCGTAATGAGAGACAATATTTAAAACACTATTTTATCATCATGAAGTCGACAAGAGCTGAATTGTGTGATCGGCTGAGAGGGTTAGAGGTGACAGAAAGTAAACTTAAACAAAAACTTAGTTTTTGTCAGGACAACAGTTTGCCACAGAGCCTCTGACCGTCTGAGCAGGTTGTCAAATCAAAAGCTTTTTTATATTCTTCCGCTTTGGAGAGCGTTTTTATGAAGCTCAGTGTTTGGGTGAGAAATCGTTGGCGGTGTGCGGACGGAAGGTCAAAACACTGAGAAATATTTCAGTTAAACTGGCTAAGTGGACGCGCTCCCAGAGCCGTGAGTGTGGGCTTGTTTTACCCTGCAGCATCTGATTTGTTACATCTTAGGGACAAATGTTTATTTTTACACTGTGAAAAATGTCTGTATTGCAAATATCGAGTTATTATAACGAGTACAAAAAGGTGTTTTTATTAACTCACACCAAAACAATCTAGATTAATTGATAGCACCACAGCTAAGAGGAGAAATATGTAGATATGATTTTGGGGTAAACTGTCCTTTAAAGTTGGACGTCTGTGCTCTCTTTAACCCTTTGAAAGCTGGCAGAATGGGCTTGATTTCTTTAAAAACATGGGAAGGTGGCAATTAGCAGTGAGAGGAGAAATGATCCAAAAATTAGTAAGAAATTAGTAAAAAGTAC
>NW_024617094.1:0-4033 GCF_008729295.1 Plectropomus leopardus
GTGTGTGTGTGTGTGTGTGTGTGTGTGTGTGTGTGTGTGTGTGTGCGTGCAGCAGTCTGCATATGTATGCATGATGAATCCACCTTCTTCATTTAATATTTATTGCGGCGCTCTCTGACACTCCCCTCTCACCTAAATGTGTCCTTGTTTACACCAACAGTTTGAGCTGTAATTACTCTGCATGTTTTTTCATACATAAATCATAGAGCTGCAGCTAACAGCTGATTAGTCAATTTTGAAAAAACACAGTTTTAATAACTTCATAATTTAAGTCATGTATTTAACTAAAATTGCTTCTCGTGAGGCTCTCTGACAGTAATTTATATATTTTAAGGTTTCTGGCTGTTAACTTCATGAAAACACAGTCATCTCACAGATGTGTTTTACCAACATTTTGAAAATATCGCTTAAGTTTTGCGCAAATCTGTAACAGAAACCTACCTACTGATGTTAAAATGATGTTGGCAGCATTCAACAAGCCACACAAATATCAGATTAACACAAATATGCATCCATGACTGGTATTATAACATCCTGCTGAAGTCATTTGTGCACATAAATATAAATAAAAGTGCAAGAAAATGACTTTATTCCTAAAAAATAAGATTATGATAGTGTGGCATCTCATAAATGACATTTTACAGTTACGGTTATAACTGTGATTCCTTATGTGAACATTATAATTGTGATTGATTATGATAAAAGTTTTTATGTTAAGTATTTATCAGTTTAATGAACATTTGTCCAATTTAGCTGTTATGACTTGGATCAAAATTACACGTCCAACCGTACAATTGACACCTCACTGTCAGCTTACACAGTGTAATGATGAGAATAATAATAATAATAACAATAATAATGAAATTTAAAGTGTTTTTAACGTTGGTCCTCTTGAATTCTATCCGGGACCCATTGGGGGTCCTTGGACCACAGTTTGGGAACCAGAGATTGAAGTACTATTTCCATTAAAATGAAAATATAATTTTAAAAAAGGATAAAAAAAAAAAACGCATGAAGGCAGTGATGATATCTGTAATAACACAACTTACTGACGATATAATAACGGCTCATTTAAAACCGTAAATATGTCAAAAGAAAAATGTAAAAGAAATAAATGAATTTAAAACAGCGTAAGACTTAATGTCAGGACTAAGATACAGTGTAACTCACAGATTAAGAATAAAAATTAACCTAAAATATGTAAAAGAGAAATCATCCTCTGCATACAGAAAAGTCCTGAAAAGTGTTTAAAAATACAGCCACGCACGTGCTGAACCATAACCGTGTTTGTCTGTTTAAACTCTAAATAACGTTTATAAGAAGCGAAAAGTTTTCAGGTGAAAAAAATCGGCATTTAACGCGTGAAAGAAACATCAAATCCTTCATGAAAATAAAAATGTTTCTCTCCGGTAAAGATCCTCCGGTTTAATACCAAAATAAAATCGCGTCTTTTAGCAGAGACGCTGCGGTCTGAACTCTGAGGTGAAATTTAACAAAGATCTTAATTTGTGATACAGACCTGAAGCTGCTTCTCCGCGCGCGCTCATCCACTGAATGACTGAAGAGCGCGAGGCGCGTTCACGACGTCTAACGACTCAACACGTAGCTACACACGCGCGCGCACTTTATCCCTCAGATAATAAATCATGTCCACGCGCCAGGACGTAAAAAGCCTCCTTATTGCACACAGAGAGTTTCTGACGTTTTACTCTGAAATAACGAAAAGACCTGCGCACCTTTCACATGAATTTATTTCAGTCTAATTATGAATTTTATAAATTAAACAGTTTCTGCACATCCAGCTGAATCCACGAGTCCATTAATCAGAGCAGAAAATTCATATGAAACTATTTTTTATGTAAAACCTTCAGGATGTAACTTTAATAATTATAATGTTTTATTTTAGTAATGATGAGGTTTAAACAAACAGGGTAAAGGTGTCAGTTTGGCTCATTGTGACAAACATTTCTCAATATTTTTTCATTATTTTTGAGAAATGTTCTGAAATCTTAAATGTGCTAAAATCTGAGAAAAGTCAAAAAATCCTGCAAATGTCCTAAAATCTTATAAATGTCCTTAGATCGTAGGAACATGCTCAAATACTAGAAATGTTCTAAAATGTCCTAAAACCCAAAAAATGCATGAAAAGTCTTGAAATGTCCTGAAATCTGAGAAAAGTAAAAAAATCCTAGAAAAATCCTTAAATCTTAGAAATGTCTTTAGATCTTAGGAACATGCTAAAATACTAGACATGTCCTAAAATGTCCTGAAATCCTAGAAATGTCTGAAAAATCCTGAAATGTCAAGTCTGAGAAATTTCTAAATCATCCACAAATTCATCCTTAAATCCTAGCAATGCCCTAAAATCTGAGAAATGTCTCAGAGAAATCTCCTAAAATCTGAGAAAAGTTAAAAAAAAAAATTTAAAAAAAAAAAAATCCTTGAAGCATCCTAAAATCCCAGAAATGTCCTAAAATATGAGTAATGTATTTGAGAAATGTCCTCAAATCTGAGAAAAGTCCTAAATCCTAGAGACATCCTAAATCTGAGAAATGTCCTTAGATCTTAGGGACATGCTTACATACTTGAAATGTCCTGAAATCCTAGAAATGCCCTAAAATCTGAGAAATGTCCAAAAATCTGAGAAAAATCTTGAAATTCTAGATTTGTCCTAAAACCCTAGAAATGTCCTGAAATCTTAGAAACATGCTGAAATACTAGAAATGTCCTAAAATCCTGCAATCTTTCTTAAATTCTACAAACATCTTAATTTCTAGAAATGTCATAAAATCGTAGCAATATCCTAAAATCTGAAAAAATGTCCTAAAATATTAGAAACATGCTAAAATCCTATAATCGAGAGAAATCAGTTTGCTCAGGTTTCGAAGGGTTAATTGAACTAACCTATAAATAACGTCTTGTTTAACTGCTTCACTCGCTTCTACAAGAAAGTTTGTGCGCTCAGTTTTCGTCATTACGCTTTTCAAATAGATTGTGACAAAATACAACCATGTGTTGAAAAAAAAAAGTACTCTTAATACATAAGTACTTTTGAAAGCAAGTACTTAGGAGTATCTTTACTGTATAAGTAAAGCTGTGCTGCTGCAGTGCAGAACCTTTGAGTAAAAATATCCAGCTGCAGTGAAAACGCCGTCAGTGTTTCTTATTCTCTTTGATGTTTCTGGATGAATCTTCCCGTTGCAGAAATGTGTCATTTTCCTGCTGAAGGTGTTTCATGCTCAGCTCATTTTAACTCCTTTATATCCTGGTGGGTAGCTTCATTTGCAATGCATCATGGTCTATAAGATCATCGTATGTTTGTAGCGTGGCTGTCCTGTGAGCGCCACGAATCTCTAGAAAGTCAACTTGTTTGAAATTAAAATCCACGTATTTTCCTGGAGGTTGACGTGCTGAGGGAGGTGACACTTCAGTAGTATAAGTGATGCATTTAATATGCAGGTACTCAAAAAAGCACTCTGACTGTGACCATCCCCGAAATTCTGACTACAAGTTTCTACCCTCTGGCCCGAGCGCACCTGCTGACAAAAACAACAGGTCCGAAAACTCCTTCAATGCTGTTGCAGAAGGAAGCGATTGCTGTGGTTTTCCATAACCTGTCGTGATGGTGATGGTGATGGTGATGATGGTGATGATGGTGTTGATGATGCTGATGATGGTGTTGATGATGCTGATGATGGTGGTGATGGTGATGATGATGATGAAGGTGATGGTGATGGTGATTATGGTGATGACGATGGTTATCAGGAGATATTGTCGTGTATAACCCTCTGAACCATGATGATGATGGTGATGATGATGATGGTGATGGTGATGGTGATGGTGATGACGATGATGGTGATGACGATGATGGTGATGATGGTGATGATGGTGATGGTGATGATGGTGATGATGTGATTACGATGATTATCAGGAGATGTTGTTGTGTTTAACCCTCTGAACCATGATGATGATGATGGTGGTGATGGTGATGGTGATGGTGATGACGATGGTTATCAGTTTAACCCTCTGAACC
>NW_024617095.1:0-1665 GCF_008729295.1 Plectropomus leopardus
GTACACTGTAAAGCCCTCTGAGGCAAACCATGTTTTGTGATAATGGGCTCTATAAATAAAAATGACTTGACTTGACTAATAGATACTAAAATGTGAATCCACTAAAAGTAAATGAGAGCTACTAGGAACAAAATAACCAAATATATCATCTTTACCGACAATTGTTGACATAGTTTCCATGCTTTACGCCATTTCTAGAGTCCTGAAACACCACGCAAATGTCCCAGTTTCCGCTCCTATTTACCTCTTTGGAGGGTCCTTCATGTGCACATTACTTGTAAAAAACTGCCCTTAACTTCACACACTGTGTGCTACAGAGCTGGATATGGAGCATACAGATTTTGTTTAAAAAAAACAAAAAAAAACAACTTTAAAATAAGCATGTTTGACTTAAAGCTTTCACAAGTGGCTTGTCTATTTATAAATAAATTAAGATTTTAAGACATTCATATACACCTTAACAACAGCAGTTTACACCATTCAAAAAATTCTCCATTCATGCAAAACAATAATAAATAAATTAGAATTAGAATAATAATTTGATAAAATAAAAATTTGATAAAGTAGAATTTGATAAAATAAAATAAAACAAAATAAAGAACTAGTCAAAAACCTGGGTTTAAAAGTAAGGTGCATTATGACTACAAATATGGTAAAACAATATTTTTAAAAAATCCAGAATAAAACAAATGTAATACAAACAATTGACATGTGCTTCACTTTAATCACTTTAATTTCACTTTAATTTCAGAAAGTGAAACAGATTTTGAGTGCATAATCTCATAAATGCAAAACACATATTACAGATTATTTTCGTTTTTTTTCTTCCTGTATTTGCTGCAGAAGGACAGTCGTTTTTAATGGCAGTTTGATTCATCATAGCAAGAAAAAAGCCATGAACGTGAGCCAGCATGCACAAAAAGTTACAAGAATTATGCTTAATGCTATAACAGTTGATTATTAATGCAGATTGATAACATCTTAATATCATCATAGACTTTTTGGATTTTTTTAATGAACTGTGTATGTTACTTCTCTTCGGGAACCTTCTTGGCGCACACAACGTACCTCTTCTCTGTGCAGGATACGTCATTCCAGTATCCCCAGTCTGAAAACACACAATGGAAAACACATTCAGCGGCATCGGGAGTTACAGCAGAGAAACATCCTTTCACCCGTTAATTAACCCTTTGAAACCTGCAAAGACTGGCTTGATTTCTTCCCAAACACATGGTAGTAAGGCAATAAGCAAATAAGGAAGAATTGACCGTCAAAGTAGCAAGAAATTTATAAAAAGTATAAGAAAATTATCTGAAAATAAAAAAAATTACTTGTTAAAAGTGCTTAAAAATACAACAGTTTTGTAAAATAATTAATATATTAATTTGATTGTCATATTACTTTTGAAAAAACTTTTTTTCCCTTCAAACTTCAAAATAATTTTCTATATCTTAAAATTTCTTCACATTTTTTAAATCCTTCACATAAGGGATCACCTGAACGAACTGTGGGAACACGAGTGCTTTAAAACAGCCAGTATAACCACACGGTGGGCATGTTTTGCAATCAAATTGTTTCAGTAAAGACTTGGCAAGATGCAATTTGATTTTTTACTGTTTTTATATGATGCATTTTAGTATTTTGATTATACTGCAATTCTATTCA
>NW_024617096.1:0-3150 GCF_008729295.1 Plectropomus leopardus
GTGTGTGTGTGTGTGTGTGTGTGTGTGTGTGTGTGTGTGTGTGTCCGTCCTGCACAGCGAGGCGTGTCAGTCATAACATACAGCTTTTGAAAAAGGACTCATTTCACGCTTTGATGAGAAAACGTTGGGGAGTTCAGCGTTTGCTGTAAATATTAAATACGTCTCTTTTGTCCGTATTTTAATAGTCCAGCTGACGACAGAACAAAAGGAGCTCTCGGTCCGGCTGCCACAGTCTGAGGGTCGCTGCGCTGAAATGACACTAGTGCTCTGAATCACTGAACTCATTTGGGAATTTGATGATCTTCAATCCCTCTGAGCGCCTTCTTTGCATTTTGTTCTGTTAAGAATAAACTTTTCGTATATTGAACAACATAGAAGCCAATACGGATATCTGCGATCTGTGAACAATGATGAAACGATTCAATACGATTCACGATACTGGATTCACCACGATTTTCTCACAGTTTTTTAAAAAAATACAAAATGAGATTACAGAAAAATGAATTAATTATTAAATTCTATTTATTATTTCAAGCAAAAATTACACAAAAAGCTGCATTTTCTCTTCTTTTCTATTTCAAATTAAAGAATCTCTTTTATTTCTGAGGTATAAATGCAAACACAAACTCTGCTGTGAATGCATCTCTGCACATTCACAATGTCCCCAGCTGCTAAAAGCCCTTTACTGGGAGAGGTAAGGGTTAAGGGCTTAGTTGTGGTGTAGTGGGTTGTTTTGTTTTTTGCCGTGTAGTTTTTTGGGGTTTTTGTTCTTTTGGCCGTGTAGTTGTGGTTAGGGAGCAAGGTGAGCGGGCGGGGCTGATCGGAGCTCCTCACCATGATGCCGGCTCTCGTGCTGCATCATGTTAGTTGTAGTATTTGTGTAGTTCAACACTCTGTTAACATCTGCAGACGCTTTTTGTCTTTTCTGTTATCTTCTCGCCTTTATTACTTCCTGACATAAGGAAGTTCAGATGCCGCCGCGCTTCGATGTGAAACTGGAGGGTTCATCTTCTATTTCAATGCCGCCTGTCGCGGCGCCTTCGCTGCCTCACTGTACGCGACCAAATCGCCTCGATTCATGTCGCCCTGCTTCACTGGTCGCTTGTATCCATCCACAATCCCCGTCTCTGTCTCGATGTTCTCGACCACAGAAACGTCGAGGTCGAAGTCAAAAGCAGATTATGCCCTCTGCCCTCAGACGAGCACGCGCCGTCGTTCTACGTTTGTATTAGAAACACGAAACGTGTTTTATACGGATGATTAAGAGCTTTTTATTCTGAGTGTTGATGATAATCCTCTGAAACTCGGAGCAGGTTATCTGTGCGCTGATGATCGCGTCTGTTTGCAGCAGGTCGGTTCTCATGACGAGTCGACACAAACCTTTCAGAGTTTGTTGCCGCTCCTTTGTTGTCGGGTTGGCGTCTTTGCTTCTTTGAACATCAAATTTCCAATAAAGCTTTTATTGATAGAAAGACTTTGGTGCAGAAAATCGTCCGACTGCTTCAGATCGATCCGTGAGTTCAGACTCAGCGCTCGGCGCTCTGCAGGTCGATATAACAATAACTGTCCTGAGTCTTTCACACACACACGCACACACACAGGCACACACACATACACACACACACACACACACACAGACACACGCACACAGACACACAGACACACGCACACACATACACACAGGCACACACACACACACACACACACACACACACAGACACACAGACACACGCACACACATACACACACACACAGACACACAGACACACGCACACAGACACACAGGCACACACACACACACACACACACACACACACACACACAGACACACATACACACACACACACAGACACACACACACACACACAGACAGACACACACACACACACACACACACACACACACACTCCTGAGCTTGTTCAGTGTTTTGATGTATTTGGCACGGACGTGTTTCATGGAGCCTCGGGACTTTTCGAATGAACACGTTGTCTCTGATCGTGTTGCTGCTGCACAAACAGCCGTTTCATTCGAAGGTTGAAAAGCGTCCGTGTGAGCGTTTCCGGTGCTCGGTCCTTCAGCCGATCAGCTCTCTGCTGCTCTTCGTCTGCTTCACTGGAATAATTGAACCGCTTTTTATTCATGAGTAACCCACAGAGTTTCGTAACGGTCCGGCTGGTTTCGTGTGTCGGTGGGTGTCGGCTGAACTCGCTGAAACACGGACTGAACATTTGAATATTTACAGCGGGAAATGCAAACAGACGTCGCATTGATTCACAGCCTGACGCTGTAAATACCTGAAACTAATCACGCAGGCAGAGCGCCGAGTTCACGTCAGCTGTATTTGAATGAATAAAATGTAATTTGTGCCGAGACTTTTCTGTGCCGAAGCTCGTTTGTGTGGGAAGACGCTGCACTCTGTAAAGGTTTGGCGTCTGATCTGAGGGTTGCAGATTGCAGCTGAAACCTTGAACAGAATAATCTGCAGAGGTCTTCAAGGAACTTTGCCTCTGTTAAACCTCAGGGAGATATTTTTATTCGTTCATTTTTTAATTTAAAATGTGTTTATGAAAAAGTTGCTGGGAAATTGCTGTTTATGATGTTGAAAGTTTTGATTAAACACTCGCTAAAAGCGTTTAAACAAAGTTTGTTTTGGAGTTTGTTATGGTCCGAATTCTAAATTTCGACATAAATATTTTCATTTTTATTGTAAATGCATATCGCTTCCAAATATTGGTTATCTGGTTGTCTAAGTACTAATAATCTGTATCCGTATCTGCCCTAAAAACACCAATATCGGTCGTCCCGTTATCTTCCTCTCTGAAACAAGCAGATCAGATTATTCAAACCAGAAAAAACACTAAAAAAAGCAGTTTCATGTGACAAATCAATGTTTTTCCAGTGATGTTCGGCATGCCGGCCCTCGCTAATGTGCGCTCACCTTTATTATCTCACAATTTAAGATCAGCCTCTCAGCCGCCGAGCTGATTGTCATTCTTCACACTTCACACCGAAGGTGAGACCGACGCTGACATCGTCATCAGACATCAGACGGAGAAAAAGCTCCCAGCATGCAGCGTTTGTTCCCGCGGCTTATGAAACCGGTGAGAGACGGACACAAACTTTTTTTTAATTTTACATTTATTCATCATC
>NW_024617097.1:0-1181 GCF_008729295.1 Plectropomus leopardus
ATTGTAAAAATATAACATGTCCCAAAAATAGTTAAAAACAGCATAAAATGGCCTTCAGAGACACAGAGATGCATAGAATTTTGCAAAAATACCAAAAAACGCCATGATATAGCATATTGCAAAAACGAGAGAAAATGCTGTACTATAGTATGGCAAAAAATGTCAAGGTATGACATGTCTCAAAAACAGCTGAAACCAGCTGAAAATAGCCTGCTGAAACACACCATAGCACAGACTGTCCCAAAAAGGCCCAAAATGCCGTAATATAGCATGTCAAAACGACACAAAATGCCATACTATATCCATCCATTTTCTACCGCTTATCCAGGTCGGTTCGGGGTGGGCAGCAACCTAAGCAAGGAGCCCAGACTTCCCTCTCCCCGACCACTTCGTCCAGCTCTTCCCAGGGGATCCCGAGGCGTTCCCAGGCCAGCTGAGAGACATAGTCTCTCCAGTGTGTCCTGGGTCCTTCCCTGGGTCTCTTATGTGTGGGACGTGCCCTGAACACCTCACCAGGGAGGTGTCCAGGAGGCTTCCTAATTAGATGCCCAAGCCACCTCATCTGGCTTTTCTCAATGGGGAGGAGCAGTGGCTCTACTCCGAGCTCCTCACGGATGATCGAGCTTCTCACCCTATCTCTGTCCAGCTGCCCTACAGAGGAACCTCATTTCGGTCGCTTGTATCTGCCATCTTGTTCTTTTGGTTACAACCCAAAGCTTGTGACCATAGGTTAGGGTAGGAATTAAGATCGACCAGTAAATCGAGAGTTTTGCCTTTCAGGTCAGCTCCCTCTTCACCAAGACAGATTGGTGCAGAGTCCGCATTACTGCAGACGCTGCACCGAGCCACCTGTCAATCTTCAACTCCATCCTTCACTCACTCGTGAGCAAGGCCCCGAGGTATTTTAACTCCTCCACTTGGGGCAGGATCTCTTCCCTGATCTGGAGAGGGCACTCCACCCTTTTCCGGCTGAGAACCATGGCCTCAGATTTGGAGGTGCTGATTCTCATCCCGGCCGCTTCACACTCGGCTGCGAATCGATCCAGTGAGAGCTGAAGGTCATGGCCTGATGAAACCAACAGGACCACATCATCTGCAAAAAGCAGCGACCCAATCCTGAGGTCACCAAACCTGACCCCCTCAAAGCCCTGGCTGCTCCTAGAAATTCTGTCCATAAAAGT
>NW_024617098.1:0-1800 GCF_008729295.1 Plectropomus leopardus
GCAAGGCTATAGTATGGCAAAAATGTCAAAATATGACATGTCCCAAAAACAGCTAAAAATTGTTGAAAACTGCATAAAATAAACAACCTATATTATCTTATACACACACATACACATATATATAATATAGCATGTTGAAAAAATTTTTTCAGTTACAAAATTGTTTAACAAATCAGACACTGATGACACACTGCTGTGTTGTACCTCTTTCCTTTTTTATCTACCAAAAAAAAAAGTACCAAAAAAGTTTGTGTCCAAAATCATTAAAAAAAAAAGTCATACTATAGTATCTCATCCAAAATCATGAAAAAATCTCCTGGTATGGAATGTCTTCCAAAACCATCAAAAAACGTCATAGTATAGTATGTCGTTGAAAACCATCCTAAAACATCATAGTATAGTATATCATCCAAAATCATTAAAAAAAAACATTGTATAGTATATAATCAACAAGCTTTAAAGAATGTACAGTATAGAAAGCCAACAAAAGTAATGAAAAAAATTACCAAGTACAGTATTTCATCAAAATGAATTTAAAGATGTCATAGCGTTATATGTCATCATTTCATGCTTCACTCCCTGGTTATGGTTATGTTGTGCATTACATGTGATCTTGACCGTTGTTCTTTCAGATGGAGCTGTTTACCCTGACTGAGGGAAACCTTTAACATGGGGGCAGGGATTTCTGCTCACTCTCATCCGGCAGCCTGGCAGCAGCAGCAACGTGGTGACTTTTATTAATTGGTTTTCTGCCTGTGGTTTTGTTTTTTTTACGGTGGAACAAGTAGTTCTGTTATCTCAGCTTTGTTTTTGTGAGGTGTAGTTGTTTTGGTGTTTTACGTTAGAGAGAAGAGCTCTGATCCTACAGTCCTTTGTGGGTAGGCCTGGGTGTCTGTTCATTATGACCAGCCCACCAGTCTTGTGTTTCCAGGATTCGTCCAGTGTTTTGATCTGTTTTATGATCTCCTGCTTCTGTTTTTGTAAATAAACTGAATGTTGGTTTCTGATGATCCTGACTCTTTATTAAATTACGTCTCTAAAGTTTGAGACAGTTCAGGGGTCATACAAGTAAGAAAAAATGTCATACTACAAGATTAAAAAAGTCATGGTATGATATGTTGTCAAAAATCAGCAAAAAAACATCATAGTATAGTATGTCATCCAAAACAATCAAAAAGTGTCATAGTACAGCATGTCGTCCAAAATCATCAAAAAATGTCAGTATAGTATGTCAACAAAAATTATTAAAAAACGTCTTACTGTAGTATGTCGCCCAATATCATAAAAAAGTGTCATAGTAAAGTATGTCGTCCAAAATCATGAAGAAACTTCATAGTATAATATGTTATTCAAAATCATGAAAAAACATAATTTTATAGTATGTCGTCCAAAATCATGAAGAAACTTGATAGTACAATATGTTCGCCAAAATAATGAAAAAAAGCCATAGTATACTCTGTCGACAAAAATCATGAAAAAACGTCTTACTATAGTATGTTGTCCAAAATCATGAAAAAGCATCATAGCAAAGTATGTCATCCAAAATTATGAAAAAAACATCATAGTATAACGTGGTTGAAAGTATGTCGTCCAAAATCACAAAGAAACGTCATAGTAAAGTTTTTCGTCCAAAATCATGAAAAAGCATCATAGAAAAGTA
The DNA here is from genome assembly GCF_008729295.1 of Plectropomus leopardus. Classification (NCBI taxonomy): domain Eukaryota; kingdom Metazoa; phylum Chordata; class Actinopteri; order Perciformes; family Serranidae; genus Plectropomus; species Plectropomus leopardus. The sequence continues at coordinate 1,661 of NW_024617098.1, forward strand.
TGTCATTCAAAATCATGAAAAGGATTATTGCACAGTATGTGATGTAGATGGTATAGTTTTAGATGTCATCAAGATCATGATAAATGACATAGTATAGTATGTCATCAAAAATCTTTTTTTAAAAAGTCACATTATAGTAT
>NW_024617099.1:0-1047 GCF_008729295.1 Plectropomus leopardus
GAAAGGCAAGGCTATAGTATGGCAAAAATGTCAAAAAATGACATGTCCAAAAAACAGTTTAAAACACCTGAAAACAGCATAAAATAGCATGCCGAAACACGCCATAGCATAGAAAGCTGCAAAAATGGACAAAAACACCATAAAAATGCGTGTTGAAAAAATGACCGAAAAGGTAAGGCTATAGTATGGTAAAAAAGTCAAAAAAAGACATGTCCCAAAAACAGCTTAAAACACCTGAAAACAGCATATAATAGCGTGCCAAAACACGCCATAGCATATAAAGTTGCATAAACAGCCCAAAACAGTGTTAGCATGTATTTTTTCATGATTGTGCATCCTCTAGAGTTTGGTCGAGAATCTATGTCTACCTCAACTGAAGATCTACATGGCAAAGTGTTAGTGCCTGTAAGGTGTGCTCGACCATCAATACCTGAGATGTTAGTAATTGATATATACCATCTATGTCAATGCATTGTAAAAATATTTCTGTTTTTCTATGTGATCTGTGTCAGCCAGCTTTCTATGCTCTGTGTCAGTTAGTCTGCGCTTAGTCTTTTCTCTGTCTGGGCTGAACCATGCGCTCGTCTTTGTTGTACTTGTCCTCATTTGTAGTCTTGGTTTTAGTTCATCTTTGTACTCATTTTCATATGTGTTATACTTGTTTATTGTACTCATGTTTGTTGTAATTGTAATAAAAGATGTATACTTTTACCCAAAATAAACGTGTGCTGATTGAAGTTTCAACAGGTGTCTCAATCTTTCAGAAATCATGAGAGAAAACTCATTCTATCATACACCATTAAAATGGATGTCAAAAAACAACCGAAAGACAAGGCCATAGAATGGCAAAAATGTAAAAAAAAATGACATGTCCCAAGAACAGATTCAAACATCTTCGAACTGCATGAACAAGTCTGCCAAGATACACGCCATAATAATGCATGTTGGAAAAATGACTGAAAAGGCAAGGCTATAGTATGACAAAAATGTCAAAAAATGACATGTCCAAAAAACAGTTTAAAACACCTGAAAACAGCATAAAATAGC
>NW_024617100.1:0-6028 GCF_008729295.1 Plectropomus leopardus
GTGTGTGTGTGTGTGTGTGTGTGTGTGTGTGTGTGTGTGTGTGTGTGCGTGCGCGCGCATCACAGTGAACCTGGAGGAGACCTGCAGTTTCTTATATAATCCCTGAAGAAGAAAGAGTTTGTCTCTGAGCCTCTTCAACTCGTCTACTAGTCTCTGTTGACCTGTGTGAAGCTGCTTATATAACTGACTCTGCAGTGCCACACACACACACACACACACACACACACACACACATACACACGATCGGCATGGAGTTGCCTCATGACGTCCTCCCAGCGCACCTGAACCTCCGTTTATACACCAACACACACGACACATTCATTAAGTCTGTTTCTGTGTCAGACACTTCACAGACACTGGAGGCCGAGGATGAGTTGCCAACAATCTGTCATATTATTTGATTAATCGACTACATGTTTAAGAACCAGGTCAGTTTTTCTTTATTTATTTTATTTCATTAATTTAATCTTATTTTACAGGGACAATGCACGTTGCTGTAAATGTTCTGTTGTGAGATCAAGATGTATTTTAACCCTTTGAGACCTGTGCAAATAGCTTGATTTCTTTAAAAAACATGGGAAGAGGGTGGCTAACAATCTAACAAGAAATGGCCCCAAAATCAGCAAAAAATTAGTTTAAAAAAAAAATTACCTGATAAATAAGCAAACTGAAAAAAAATGAAAGACGGAAAAGTTAAAGAGAAGGAAAGAAAAGGTTTGTCTACTTTTTTCTGTAATGTTCAACATAATAAAAAAAGCACACATCATTTTGAAAACAGAATCATAAATTAATAACGTAATAACTCACTTTTTTTTTATCAGCTCCTCCTTGTGGCTATTGGAGTTATGACCAGTTTCATGCTCATGTCAGACATTTATGAAACAAACTGCTCGACAAACAGCTGTGATAACAATAATTAAATAGATAGACAAAATAATAGATAGATAAAAATGATGTATGAATCGTGTGTGTGTGTGTGTGTGTGTGTATGTGTGTGTGTGTGTGTGTGTGTGTTACTTAGCAACCGCTCTGAAGTGAGAGAGGTGATGACAGTTTGCTGCATTTCCATTTTTACCAGTGGGGCTTTTTTTTTGTGAAAAGACAAGTTTTGTGTGTGTGTATGTGTGTACATTTTATAGTAGATATTTTCTTATTTAATTGTAAGTTTTCTTGTTTTTCCATGTTTTTTTATTCAATTGCGTTCTTATTTTATGTTCTTTAAATTAAATTTTATTGTAGGTTTTCTTATTTTATCATATTTTCCTATTTTACTGTGTCATCTTATGTTTTCATCAGCATATGTTATTGCATTTTATTATGTAATCTTATTTTATGTTCTTTTACTCAACATGTCTGTGAGTTTATATTTATTTTTATTATTAATATTTGATTTACGTCATTACGTCAATAATGCAATAATGTTTAAAGCTGCTGAGAACTTTTAACTGATGATGTACTTTTAAAAAAATCTCTTTTTTGTTTTTACAATTTCAGACATTCTGACATAATAGCTAAACAAGAAAAAACAGCAAATTACTAGTTAATAAAATAATAATTAGTTACAGGCATGTTGTTCAAACGTTCTCATTTTTTTGTATGTTTTAAACTTTTCTAATGTAGGCCTGTTATTATATACACTAAATACAAAGTGATGCAGGATGCCATATATGAACATACAATATCATATGTCATTGGATATATATTATATTGTATCCCATCATATCAAATCATTTCCGAATAATAGTTAATCTTATTTAGGGCTGATTAATTTTGGACAAACGTCAAATTGATAATTTTCACTGATACTGCAGCTGCCATTTGATTTGCAATGAGGGAAATCAAATCAGGGAATGATCATTTTCACACCATTATTCACATTTTCATTGAAAAAAATATTTGAACTATTCTGGTGTTTGCGGTGATCTGTGCCAAACATATTAAAGCAGCCAGTGGAGAGCTTTTCTCTGATGATAATGTTTGTGTAATGTTTAATTAAAAAATGAACATCAGCTTTTTTTTTTTGTTCTGTCACAACAAACTAATAGAGAAAGCAATCATCAGATTACTGGTTAATGAAATAATGATCCGATGCTGAAGTGTAGTGATGGACTGCAGCAGGGTTGGAGCTGCTCGGGAACATGACACACCTGTCCCTGCGTCAGGAAAGGGTTAATAAATCACGTCATGGAGGCTGATTGTGTATTCATGTCATGGCCTCTGTTTCTGTGTGTGTGTCTGTAACATGTAGTGACGTCGCTCTGCATCACGGCGAGAGAGAGAGAGAGAGAGAGAGAGAGAGAGAGAGAGAGAGAGAGGAGCTGATGCTGAGGAGGAAATATAGGACAACAGGAGGAGGAGGAGCAGGAGGAGCAGGAGGAGGAGGAGGTCTGCAGATACACATCACACAGAGAGCTGCAGCAGAGCGAGCTGCACCGTCTGCGTCCCGTCAGCATCTCCAGGTATTTACCCGTTATCTGTTTCTCTCTGTGTGTGTGTGTGTGTGTGTGTGTGTGTGTGTGTGTGTGTGTGTGTGTGCGCGCGCATCTCAATTTTCTGTCAGAGGACAAAAACACAAAGAAAGGTCACGAGAGCTGCAGGGCTGCACGCAGATATCTGTGAGCTCTGCTCTCTGTGACAAACAAACACGACAGGTCACAGGTGACAAACATGGACGCCTCAGGTCAGCCAGCGTGCGTCAGTCCAGATATTTAAACCCCAATTCAACAGATTTAAACTGCATGTTTACGTGACAACAGGCATTTTCCACGATGCAGCACCGGATCTGCGCTGGAAATATGTCTGAGAGTCACACTGATGCTGACGCACACAAACACACTTTATTTCCACGAGACCTGAATGCAGCGTCAGTGCAGAGCTGCTGGCGTTTGGAGAGGTTTGGCCTTTTTAGATGAGGTTCAGGGTAAAGACAACGGTTTGTGTGAAAAATAAAAACGTTTCGGTCAAAAATCTCTGCAGAGTAACTTCTCTCTGGTGCAGTCAGGACAGGGTTAGCTTAGCTTAGCATAGAGACTAGAAGCAAAGGGAAACTGTTAGCCTGTTTGTGAGCCAACAAGACGTCACATGATGCGTCTTTGTTTGTAGAGCGGTGAAGGGATGACGCGTGTTTGTAGGCCAACCAGGAAGTTAGCGTCGCACTGGTTCCCTCGTCAAAAACCTTCTGGGATTTTTGATTATCGCCAAAAATAATCTGTGACATTAATGATAGTAACAGCACGATAATCTTCACAGATGAACTTTTGTGTGTTTTGAAGCGTAAATGAAACCATCAGAAACAAAAAGCTGTTTGGCTATAAACTAACTACATTGTGGTCGCACCACTTAAATGTCTTCACCCCGAATCGTTAACTTCAGATTTGATTGAACACTTAATTTTCTGCTGAACTCTCTCCTGTTAGCATGACCTGATCTCATGATCATGGCTGTGTCATGTTAGTCTCACGTGTAGTTTCTCTGTCTGCTGTGATGGCGTCTAACGACAAACACTGTCGTCACATTTAGCCACTTGTTAACCTTTTTTAAGACGCGTCAAACCTTTAAAGTTCAAAAAGTGGACGTATTTTATGTTGCAGAACAAAACGTCTAAATATCTTCGGTCTGTGTGAACCACAGACCTTATTTAAGGCATTTTACCCAAAAAAACAAAAACCCAGAGACTTTGAGACGAGGGAACCGGAAGAGCAAAATTCATTATTCATTATTTCAGCGCTCTGTTGATGGGAAGTGCTGAGTACGAAGTGGATTTGCAGCGGAGCCAGTGGGAGTAAAAACAGAGAGAATGGGATTGGTAGTAAGTATGAGTTAAACGATAAGAGTGATAGTTTATTTTAAAAAACACAGTTCTCACTTAAAAAGAAATGAAACTGCTCTGGAGTATTTAAAGAAGTTTGTGTACATGACTGAGGGAGAGACTACGACTCCCGGCTGTGGGATCAAAAATTGCAGTTTGAAAGGGTGTCAATGGTGCATGTTTTTTGCACTTTAACAGTATGAATGTAAAAAAAGATTATGCCGCAGCCAGCAAAAAATGAAGAATGAATGCGTGTGAAACAATCCCTAAGGGTTAAACTATTGTCAGGTGAGGAGCTCTGGATGATTCACAGAACACTGAATTTGTTATTTTAACGTGAGTAAATGTGACGATTTGATGGAGAATTTACTGCCGGTGAATGTGCTGTTTGATAAAAACTGCAGGAGAGAAAAGGTTTGAAAAGATAGATTCGACAGAGTCAGAGCGGCTGTAAAAGCAGCTGACAGGACAAAGATGATGGAGCGATAATTTAATTATGTCTGACAGTGATGCTGTCACTGACGGAGACACTACAGCTCCCAGGGTGCATTTCACCAGCAAACATCCAATCACAGAGCCCCACAGTAACTGGAGCTGAAGACGACACTGTGAGGAAAGATGATAAAACATTTATCAGGTTCTGGCTTCATCTCCATGGCAGCAGCAGCAGCAGCAGCAGCGGGGGCTGCTGGGTAATGTAGTGAAACAAAGAGAAAATAATTCAAACAAGAATCTCTGCAGAGACCGTGCGCCTGAGTGCGCTCAGGATGTCAGTATCGACCTGTGGTATCGGTGGAGCCATGCTGTCGCAGTTCTCAAACCTCCTCCTCCTCCTCCTCCTCATCATCATCATCCTCATCCTTATCCTCCTCCTCTGTCTCCCTCCAGTCGTGTCTAAGCTCCAGCAGGATGAAGGGGCTGCAGCGGCTCAGCCTGCCTGGAGCGTGAGGAGCCTTCCTGGGCTCCGTCTGCCTGGTGCTCCCCCCTCCTCACCGCTCTGTGCGGAGCTCTGATCCTCCATCTGTCCCTCCGTCCGTCAGTCTGTCTGCAGCATCTCTCCTGAAAACTGAAAACATGGACGGACTGCGCCTGCCGCCCGTCATCGAGGAGGTCCTCGATCCATCTGGTCAGTCTTTGTTTACATGCAGAGTGATCTGTGAGTTATTTATTTAAAAATAACAGTCAGCTGTTTCACATCAAAACTGCAATTTATAATAACAACAAAAACAATAATAATAATAATGATAATATCTGTATAAAGACATGATAACTAATAAAAAAAAATAAATCACAAATAATCTGAACTAAAACGTATCAGATTCATCCCAAATTACTAAATCAGAGCAGCAGCAGTGAAAACTCTGCAGCATTTCTACTCCTAACAGAAACACTGATTAAAACTCAAAACTTTCTGTGTGTTTCACAATAAAAGCCCCTTAGGGAGCAGCACGGATTCGCTGAGTCCTTCCTGTCCGCCTGTCTTATGTCTCAATACTTTGACTATATTTTCATAAAATCATTCAGCACAACACCTGCTGTTTCCCTCAAAGAAAAACAGAATTAAATGTTTGCAGAAATTTTCTGAAATTGTTAAGACCTGTTTCTGTTTTAAACCAAAACCTCATCTCAAGTCTGAGTTTTATCTCCCAGTTTGTGTTTTCCCAAAATATCCCGCTGCTCCTCTGATGTCACACTGACAGAAATATAGAAACTAAGTTTATTTATAAGGATTCTGCAGCTTCACACTGAGTGTCTGTGTGTGTCTGTGTGTGTGTGTGTGTGTGCATGTGTGCATGTGTGTGACAGCTTTATTTTCGTCATCAACATCATTTATATATTAACCCTTATACGCTCATTTTTTGCTACAGCTGGTTGTGATTCTTCATCACCACCACAAGGTGGAGCCAGTTTGCAAACCACAGTTTGCTCCACAAAACTTTCAATAACAAACTTTATGCTTAATAAACATTAACTACAAACCTAAAATTATTAAAATGTGTTTTGTTGCTGAGGAGGAGTTGCCGTCAGCTGAAGGCGGAGCTGTAGATGTTTATTTAAACTCTTCTTCTTCTTCTTCTTCTTCTTCTTCTTCTTCTTCTTCTTCTTCTTCTTCTGTGTGATGAAGAGGAGCTGTGCGAGCTGAAGACGGAGAAGCCGATCATGTTGGCAGAAACTCTGACGGCTAAAGAGAGGGAGTCCCTGGAGGAGAAGGAGGAGACG
>NW_024617101.1:0-4178 GCF_008729295.1 Plectropomus leopardus
CATACTTTAGCATTGTAATTTGGTTAATTTTTTTTTGACATGCCATATTATGGTGTTTCTAGCCATTTATGCCATATTCCATGCCATGGAGTGTTGATAAGCTATTTAATGTGATTTTCAGCTGTTTTTGGAAAAAGTCATAGTTTGACAGTTTTTGTCACACCTTAATATTGCTCCTTCTTCATTTATGGTGTGGTTTCAGAACATCCAGTATGGGCAACATAGTATAATATGACTCTTTCATGACTTACTTTGGCTGGCCCCTAACAGCGGTTAAGAGAAAACTTCAAAACATAATAAGTCAGGGAAAATATGGAAGAAATTTCAGAGAAAATAAATGAGGAGAAATTCCTCTCCCTTAATGAACACACGTTTATTTGATCCTGTTTTACAGATCAGATCTATTTTATATGACAGTAATCCATCTGAAAAATTATAAATTAACCAAGAGAGAGACAGGGCCAGTGTGTCAGTGTGTTTTTGATTTGGTGAATGTTAGTTGTAGTGTGACAGTCCTTTGACTTGTAAAAATGACTAGAAAAGTACTATAATGGTGCAGGTCCATTTTTTTAGTCCATTCCATATAACTAACAGTGGTAGAAGTGTAACTAATAATAACAGCGGTATGCATCAGGCAGGACCATGGCAGCAGTGCAACCGAGATCCATGACTCAGGAGCAACCACAGTCCAAGGAAACCTGCAAGACAAGGGGAAAGGCCCAGTTAGTGATATGCAGACTTGATTTTGTGCAAATTCAGAGAGAGAGAGGGCTCAGTGTGTCATAGGAAATCCACCAGCAGACTAACTTCAAACCAGTCACTAGATATCGATATACATCACGATATACATCAAATCATTATCTCAGTCAAGCTTAAAGGTTCCCTTTTACTCCTACGTGAAATATGAAAACAAAAGGTTAATTTTGGTTTAAATATGTAGTTTCTGTCAGACACTGAACATGACAAATATACTGTAGAACAGGCGTCACCAACTGGAGGACCTATTCTACTAAAAATTCAAAGAGGTTCAGTTACTAACATTTCCTCCCAGCAAAGGTCTGAGCTGCATACCTAAAATCAATATCACCATTAATTGAACATTTTTAAATGAATTGAACATTTTTTCAATTATGATTAATGAACTATTATCTCGCTTTTGTTCTTGTGGTTTGTTTTTTGCCTTCATAGTTCACTGACACAGTTTCATGTGACCATGGTGTGTTGGAGTGTAATAAACATATAATTTATTATTATTTATTAAACTTTCGAGCATTATATAAAGATTAAAAGTCATACTATAATATGTGGTCCCAAAACACGACAAAGAGTCATACTAAAGTACACTTTTTCCAGGGTAAAGTACCAAAATAAACTCATAAGCATAGCCTTCAAAATTGCATCAAAAAGTCATACTATAACATGTCGTCCAAAATTGCATGAAAAGTCATACTATAGCATGTGGTCCAAAATAACTTCAAAAAGTCGTAGCATAGAGTGTCCAAAATTGTGTCAGAGTCATACTATAGCATGTCGTCGAAAATTGCATCAAAAATTTAAACTCTAGCAGCTCGTCCAAAATTGTATGAAATAGTCATACTATAGCAGGTAATCCAAAATAACGCTAAAAAGTCAGACTATGGCATGTGGTCCAAAAACAGGTGAAAAGTGTTACTATAGTACAGGGTCCAAAATCACATCAAATGCCATACTGTAGCACAGGGTCCATACTATTGCATACCAAAATCTCATCAAAAAGTCATACCTAAGCATAGCCTTCAAAATTGCATCAAGGTCATACTATAACATGTGACCCGCAATTGCGTCAAAAAGTCAAACTATAGCATGTCGTCAAAAATTGCATCAAGAAGTTAAACTATAGCAACTCATCCAAAATCATATGAAAAAGTCATACTATACCACGCCATCCAACAACGTGTCATAACTCATACTATAGCTAGTTGTTCAAACGCTCACCAAAAAGTCATACTATAGCATGTGGTCTAAAATTTCTTCAAAAAGTCATACAATAGCAGCTCGTCCAAAATTGTATGTAAAAGTCATACTATAGATGGTAGTCCAAAATAACGCCAAAAAGTCAGACTATAACATGTGGTCCAAAAACAAGTAAAAAAAGAGCTACTATAGTATGGTGTCCAAAATCACAACAAAAGTCATACTATAGCACAGGGTCCAAAAATGCGTCAAAAAGTTATACTATTGCATGTGGTCCAAAATCTCATAAAAAAGTCATACCTAAGCATATCCTTCAAAATTGCATCAAAAAGTCATACTATAACATGTGACCCACAATTCCGTCAAAAAGTCATATTATAGCCTTTAGTTCAAAATCAGGTCAAAAAGTCATTCTATAGCATGTCCTCCAAAATCACATGAAAAGTCATACAGCATGTGGTCCAAAATCGCTTCAAAAAGTCATGGTATAGAGTGCAAAATTACTTCAAAGAGTCATCCAAAATTGCATCAAAAAGTGAAACTATAGCAGCTCGTCCAAAATTGTATGTAAAAGTCATACTATAGATGGTAATCCAAAATAACACCAACAAGTCATATAGCATGTTGTCCAAAATCACATCAAAAAGTCTCACTATAGCATGTGGTAAAAATCGCTTTAAAAGTTAAACTATAGCAACTCATCCAAAATCATATTAAAGAGTCAAACTATAGCATGTGATCCAAAAACAGGTGAAAAAGACTACTATAGTATACAGGGTCCAAAATCACAACAAAAGTCATACTATAGCACAGGGTCCAAAAACACGCCAAAAGTTCATACTATTGCATGTGGTCCACAATGTCATCACAAAGTCATACTTAAGCAAAGCCTTCAAAATTGCATCAAAAAGTCGTGCTATAGCACAGGTTCCAAAAACGCGTCAAAGTGTGATACCTTTGCATGTCATTCAAAATCACATGAAAAAGTCTAATTATAGCAACTTGTCCAAAATTGCATAAGAAGTCATGCTATAGCATGTGGTCCAAAAACAGGTGAAAAAGGCTTACTATAGCACAGCCTCCTGTCAGTATTTTTGTAATCAAGATTTGTAATCAAGTGATGCAAACATCTGATCACAATATGCCTTTTGTCTTATATCCGTGTGTGCATAGAAAGTGTGGGAGAGGGGTTTAGACGACCAGATAACCCCTGATACCTGGGCCTCCATCTGGAAGAACAAGACCAAAATCTCCAACTCGGTGAGTAATCTACAATCTCTAACTCGCCCTCACGAAGCAGACTGCAGCACGTCATGCACTGTGTCTTAAAACCTTCAACAAATCCCATTTATAAAGGAGAAAACAGCTTCAAAGCCACCCTAGCAGCATACTGTAAACATAAAGGACATTATAAAGCATTTGGACATTTCTTTCCACATGCACAAAACATTTTGGTGATAAGAAGCTCCCTCTGATGTCAGGGCAAATAACCATTCATGGCTGTGGGTGAATTTGTGTGCTATTCTTATTATGTCTATGTAAAATAATCTCAGCATCGTTTACACTGAGGGAATGTAAGCTCGCTGGTCTGTACATGTCTCGTGGACGACTTCAAACATTGTGTATACAAGCTTTCCGAGAGCCAATACATGTTCGCTCAAACAGAAACAACAAAGAAAGACAAAAGAGAGGGACTTAATGACTTTGATCTGTAAACAAAATTCATGTGGAGACGTGCGCCGCAGATGTGCCGCTGATGCGCACGCAGGGAGCGCTGCATGTCTGTTCCCGGAGCAGCTTTCCTGATCACCAGCTGATAACCTTTCTTTATACATACACACAACATTTGCTTTGGTGGATAAATCTCTTAGTAGTTTTAGATTAACCCTTATGTTGTTTTAGAGGTCAAAAAATGACTCACCACTATGTTTAACAGCACAGAAAACCCACTAAATGGTCTTTTTTTTTAAACTTTGAACTTTTTCTAGAATAAGCCAAACACATGCAAAGTGAAACTTTACACCAACAAGGTCAAAATCTTTGTTATAAAGTAATTTCAAACCAAATACACAGAAATACATCTGCAAAGTTCATGCACTCAGACTTACAGTGTCCTCACTGTACAGTGTACTTTGTTGTAGTTGTGTACTTTGTTGTTTTTGTTTAATAAAATGCATTTGAAACTTCTTTTTGAACATTTCTTATACTTTTTTAGGCTACACACG
>NW_024617102.1:0-1135 GCF_008729295.1 Plectropomus leopardus
TATGCTATGGCATGTCTCGGTACACTGTTTTATATGGTTTAATGTGTTTTTAAGCACTCTATTGGACATGTCATATTTTCACATTTTTGCCATACTATAATCTTGTTTTGGGCCTGTTAGGGTGTGAATGTAAAACCCTGTTATTCAGGATGTAAGCCAGCAGTTCGCGGAGATTCAGAGAACCAAAATGAGCACAACAGTCCAGAAACTTTGTTCAGAGCTCTGATTTTTATTGTCTTTAAACATTGATACACGTTAAGCACATGGCATCATCATTCACAAACAAAACTCACTGGCATGGATGGTTCCTCAGCCTACAAACAAATGACCAAATGTGTCCATACAATGGCTTTAAATACTACTGGGTCACACCAACACTGTGAGGACAGAGGTGACAACAAACAAACAATATTAAAGGTGATGCATCTGTCATATGCATAAATCTTTAAAGGATGCTATTAAGATGTACAATAAACACTACACACACAACTTGGGCTAGAGTTATTGTTACGAAGGCTAACAGAAAATGAAATACAAAAGAAACCCCACTTTTACCTCCCCCCTCCCAGGGTCACACATGGTACAATCCACATCACCACATCCTGGTGAAGCAAGGGGCATTCATGTGCACGCGTTCATGGGAGCATCAGCCCCAGACAGGAAGTGAACCTAAACAAAGAAAACAATGATTAATAATCATGACCAACAACAAACAAAAAATGAGGCTAATGTATTTATCAACCAAACTGGATCCTAAGCTCAGCAAATACACAGATACCAGATAACAAAAAAATAAATAACTCAACTGAATACAAACAAAAGGAACTGTTACCCTGACTGGTGAGGAAGCGACTAGGCCTCCCTCATAAGACCATTTTTGCAAAATCCTATGCTTTGGAATGTCTTTAGACGCACTTTGATAAAGTTTAATAAGGTTTTAAGCACTTTTTTGGACGTGTCATATTTTGACATTTTTGCCATACAATAGCCTTGCAGTTTTGGTGGATTTGTTGACATGCTACTTTTTGGTGTTTTGGGACATTTTTGCAAAATCCTATGCTATGGCGTGTCTCAGGACGTTCTTTTATGCAGTTTAATGTGGTTTTCAGCAGTTTTTTGGACGTGTCATATTTTG
>NW_024617103.1:0-5236 GCF_008729295.1 Plectropomus leopardus
AGGATCACTGGGACACGCAAACCCCTCCACCACGATAAGGTGGTAGCTCAGGGAGGCCCTATTTTGTTTTTTTGGCTGTTTCTGCAGGATTCTTTGCAATGGTGCGTCTCGGCAGGTTATACTATGCTGTTTTGAAGTATTTCAGCTGTTTTTAGGACATGTCATATTTTGACATTTTTGCCATACTATAGCCTTGCCTTTTTGGTCAATTTTTCAACATGCCGTATTTTTGTTTTTTTGGCTGTTTTTGCAGGATTCTTTGCAATGGCGCGTCTCAGCAGGTTATTCTATGCTGTTTTGAGGTATTTTCAGCTGTTTTTAGGACATGTCATATTTTGACATATTATACTGAGGAGCTGTGATGTTTTTCTGTGAAATTTTTGAGGACATACTATAAAATGAGTATTTGATGAAATTTTTGATGACAACATACGATGAGGTTTCTGTGACATTTTGGACATTACACTATACTATGATGTTTTTTTAATTGAAATTGACAAAGAAGTATTCTATGACTTTTTTTGGGAAATACTTGATGACATACTATACTATGACATTTAGAGAACATTTTTGACGATATTCCATAATATAACACCTTTGGGGCATGTTTAGAAGACTTACTATACTATGACATGTTTGTGAAATTTTTTACTTACTTGAAAGTACGAAGTCTCTCCCTTTGTACACACATTTTTCTTGCTGCTGGTAACAGTCTCATGTTGACCCCATGCTGCCCTTTTTTTCTCCAGGAGAGAAGACACTGGTTTTGTCGAAGAATCTTCACAGCTCGGCACTATTGAGGAACAGACTCTGGTTAGTAACTACACCCAGTTTTTCTGCTTTATCATTGTAACCCCCATTGTTACGAACCCAAAACAAGCTGCATTTATTTCCATTTCTGACTTTCCTTTTTTCTCCTCCAGTCTGGTTCTGGTGTAGTTGAGTCCAGTTCACTTCTGCTGCAGGAGACAGCTGGTGACTCCACAGTGCCATTAGTGTCTGAAATGAGAGAGAGCGGTTCTCTGGAGCTGGAACCCTCTGTGTCAGTAGTAACTCCGAAAGAACCAGAGAGAGCTGCCACCATGCCCATGGAGACCCTCAGAGCCCAGACTGTGCTGCAGGAGGGCATGCTTGGCCGCAAACATGATGTGGAGGGCTCAGGGAAGAAGGCTTCAAATAGGTAGATGATAGCAGGAGAAAGACCACAGTGCTTTTTTTCATGCTTTAGCCCATTTACCACATGAAATTTAGTCTTCACATCACCTCACCACCCATTCCAGAAGTGAATTCCCGTTGAAAAATGTATTAGCACACTTGAAAACTTGCTTACCTTCTTTTGTCCATCACAATGAAGTTGCATCACCCATTACCTTTCAAATCAATATACACCTAAAAAGCAAAACCACTTGGCAAAAATGCAACATTAGCAAACATAAATGCAGAATTCATGTTTCTTCTGATGGATAAAACTCAAGCAGGTTTCAAGAGTAAATGTCAATAATATAAAGGAACAAAAGAAAAAAAATGTCTACTTTATTATTTTTTTTTAAATAAAAAAACATCAAATAACCTTTTAAGACAACAGGTGTCAGTAAAAAAAAAAAAGTAAAAATGCAGTAAAAGGTGATTTTGCAATAGTTTGTCTGTGAGTTTTAAAAATAAATCATTTAATTTAATTTGAGTTTTTGAAGTGTTTTTTAATATTATCTTAAATTCCTTTTGTTAGAATTTACTTTTGTCATTACTTTATTGGTCATACAGAAAACTCATTCATGTCAGAAATGTTTGCTTTGATTTGTTTTGCATTAGATGTTAGTAATTTGGTCTGTGCTATGTGTTTCTATGTCACTTGCAAAAAGATCAGCCAATTAACAAAAAAAGTTCTAGTGCAGTTCTAGTGCATGTAGATTTAATTATGGGCATTTTAGACATGCACAGTTCAACAAAAATCTAACAGAAGATAAATAAATGTAGATACTGCACATTCACAGCTGGCAAACATAATGTTTTTTTAAAAAAAAACTCCTGTAGTTTAAGTAATTTTGAGTTTTGTAGACAACCATCAGCAAAAAAAGAAAATATGAACCTATGCTTCAAGTACAGTTGAAGTGTTGATAATTTGTAGCCACCTGTGATTTCAAAGATGATTGAACAGGAACAACACCTATAATCTTAAACATCTTTGACATTTCATTTTTTATGGAGCAGCTTCAATCTTTATACCTCATCTCAAATTTGAGTTTTAGCACTCTGTTTTGGATTTGGGAGGCACTTATTAATGTTTACTTATATTTTAAGACTGAATTTTGAAAATGTGTAGTTCCCCTTTATAGGTGCAAAAATACGTTATCTATTTTTGTCCTGTCCAGCACCTAATATTTAACTGCTTTTGGATGAGCCCACTGATTTAATTTTTTTTTTTTGTTGTTGTTGTTCCCTTTTCAGCATCTTTGTTGTAATGGAAAAAAAACCCTCCAGCTTCTTTAAGTCAATTTCTCAAAGCACAAAAACATTACTGCTGTCTTACAGAGGATCTGGGTGTTTTTGAAATAAAATAACTATTTGCAGTTGTTACACAGCAGTGAGTTGCTCCAACTGCTTTTCTTTGTTCTAATTAACTGAATTAGGTCTTAATGGAGTGGTGATGTTGTTGTGACTCTCGTAATTTGGATTTAATTAAATTAATTTTTACATTACTGGGGGAAATTAGCTACCTGAATTCATCAATATCTAAGCTCCTCATTTCCTACTCCTCCTTTTCCTCTCAGGTCTTGGAACAACTTGTACTGTGTACTGAAGCCGGGTCAGCTCTCAGTCTATAAGGACGCCAAGAGTTTTGGCCATGGGGTGACGTTTCATGGTGAGGACCCCTTGTCCCTAAATAATGCTAGTTGGGAGATCCTAACCACCTACAAAAAGAAGAAGCACGTCTGCAAGCTACGGTGAGAATCCTATTTTGTTAAATATGCTTATTCTTGCCATGAATCAGATGAGATTATTATGTGCAACATTTTACCGTTAAAGGATGGGATGCACCAAATTATCAGCTAAACATCGGTATCGGCCAATATTCACCTTGTTGACTCCCATGGGCCTACTGGCAAATAATATGACGGCAGTGGTCAATGTTTTTCTGTTGAGTCACATCAATTTTTTGCAGGTTAAAGAGCAAACTCAATACTATTGGCCGCAAACTTAAATTAGAGTACAGGGATTAATCACTTATTTTTTGAATAGCGTAGATTTCTTTGTTTTTCTGGCACAAAAGGGGAAATAAATAACAACAACAACAAAATAAACAACAATACAAAAACATCTATTGGCTATCGGCTAAATCGTAATTTCAAACATTAGTATCGGCACAGAATTTCGAAATCAATGTATCCTAATTAAAGGCCGAGTGCTGCAACTTCCTAGAATTTATCATCACTGTCAAGTTTCTAAGCAACCAGCGATGACTTTAGGAAGTCACTGTTCCCGGCTAAGAAATAGTCTCACACATAAAAGCCAAAACCTGTTGTTTTTATGGTTTAGAAAGCAGAAAGTTGGAGCTTTGTTGTTTGAATTACTGAAAAA
Organism: Plectropomus leopardus; assembly: GCF_008729295.1. NCBI lineage: Eukaryota > Metazoa > Chordata > Actinopteri > Perciformes > Serranidae > Plectropomus > Plectropomus leopardus. The sequence continues at coordinate 3,577 of NW_024617103.1, forward strand.
TCTGTTCTGAGGAAAGTTAGTCTTAATGCTATTTTAAAGGTCAAAAGAGAAGTTTTAAACAGCCACTTGTGTTTCTCTACATCTTAACTTCGCTTTCCTTTCCCTCTCAGACTTGGAGACGGCAGTGAATATCTTTTCCAGTGTAAAGACGAGGTAAGTTTCTAACCACCGAGAGATAAACAGCACATAACAGCTTTCTACAAATCATGAGACAGACTGTTCTGGACTTTGCATGTGATTATATGATCTTTGACCTTGTGTACTGTAAAGCAGAAGTCACGAGGTGTAATGCTGCATGTAGAATATATATATTTACATTTTGTTTTCAAAGCTGTTTCAGCCTGTTTAAGTTGTCAACAACTCAGCTACTGAGAGATTTAGCCTACAGGGATCATTTAGTTTTACAAGATAAAATAATTAATAATGACACTTATTTAACCTATATTACCCTGATTTAGCCCCACAATCACATTTATCGTATCACTGCTAAATGCATGGACCACCTCCACCTTTTAATGTACTCAAATAGAGCATGGGACAATAACGCACACTGCTCCTCTGGAGGTGGACCTCCCTATATAAGCCTCTGTGTGTGTTTTTGTGTTTACTTTTAGGAGGAGCTCCAGCGTTGGAGCCAGGCCATGGAGAAGGCCGTTCAGCCCCTGGCAGCGGAGGAGGCGTCAGGGCCCTCAGGGGCCAAAGCCCACAGCCTGCCCCCTCCCTCCTCCTCAACTGCCCTCCCTGAGCCCAGCTCTGCCAAGAAAGAAAAGGAGAAGAAGTTCAGTCGCTTTGCCAAGAAGAAGTGAAAGGAGATGGGAAGGCCATCGGGAGGGGAGGGGGGGTGTTGCCTTGGCAACCGGGATGGAGAAAGTAGTATTTGTGTACAATCAGTCAAAGCAAGCTTTTTAATCACTAGAATTTTTTATATTATTTTGCGAGAATTAACATAATAATGTAGTTTAGGGTAAAGCCATCACTCTTTTGCCTGTATTTAAGCCAGTGTATCATTGCAAACGTCCAGTTTTTTCTTTGTGTTCTTTTTAACAAAATGCCAAATTCAAAGAATTAAATTAAAGCACAGGAATGCTCCTTTCACATTCAACCAAAGAATGTTTTTAAAACTTTTGTTTCTTTTGCTGCAATGTTTGCTTTAGTACGGCATGCTTTGATAGAGCCATGTACAATATGAAGGCCTGTAATGAACATAGGTGACTCAAGAGTACTGAGGAGTACTTGTAATAATCTGCCTTATACAATGGTTGTGAACTGAAATACTGTGCTTTTTGAATTTGGAGCTCTGAGCATCTCTAAGCATTCATTTATAGAACCAGAGTGAGTTAAATGGCTTTGTAAATGCGGTGTAAAGACTTGCAGTGCTGTACAGTGCACACACACACTAAGTGTAATTGCAGGCATGCAAACTAAATGCTCTATGCAGTGTGAAGGGTTTGACTGTTGTGATTTTAAATTGGTAACTGATGACATGAGCGGTCATGAGACACCACAGTCAGTCAGCTTGGAATATTAGACTTTGCCAGGTCGTATTCTCAACTGAGCTGTGGCAGTAGTTCTTTCTGTTAACTTGAAATATATTCAACACTTGTGTATTGAACCCTAAATTTCATATCTATTCATAAACATATATACAAATACAGTATAT
>NW_024617104.1:0-1268 GCF_008729295.1 Plectropomus leopardus
CTCTCTCTCTCTCTCTCTCTCTCTCTCACACACACACACACACAGAGTTTGTATACAAAGTAAATTTGAACTCCTTCGCTTCGGGCAGTAATGAATGTCTACAATACTCACTGCAAACAAAGTTTCAACCAATTTCCTGCTTGTTGGAGTCTTTGTCTTTTAAAATAACTTGATGTGACTTTTTTTGGTTTGAATCATATTTACAAGACAGGGACCATTTTGAATCAATCAGTAATTCTGAGTCTGGTCTGAGCAAACATAAATCACATGTGGAATTCCTTCAGTGTCTATTCAGCCTCTTCTATTCACCATTTACAGGCTCCTTCTTACTCAGATCATGGAATATTATATCTCCTACCTTATGCTGATGACACTCAGTTCTACATAAAAGTGTCAACACAAATCTACAGTCCCTTAGATTTGCTGAATAAGTGCACTGAACAGGTCATTGAATGGATGTGCCAGAGTTTTCTGCCACTGAACACAGAAAAAACTGAAATAAATGTATGTGGTCCCATATAATTAAAAGTCAGTGCTCACCTGAAGCCTGTGAATTTAAAACATACAAATCAAGCCAGAAATCTTGCTGTACTTATGGACTCTGACCTAAATTTCAACAGCCACATAAAGACAGTCAAAAAATCAGTCCCCAAACACCTTGAAAATATAGCAAAAAGTAAAGGATTTCTGTCTAAAAAGATACAGAAAAACTTGTAAATGTATTGATTTTGAGCAGGCTGGACTACTGCAATGGTGTCTTCAAAGGTCTTCGTGAAAAATCAGTGAGACAGCTACAGCTTGTTTAAAATGTTGCGCCAGACTCCCAACTAACACCAAGAAAGTGGAGCATATTACAGCACTTGAATCTCTGCACTGGCTTCCTGTGTGGAAAAGGAGAGATTTTAAAATCCTTTTACTCGTCTATAAAGCACTAAATGGTCTTGGACCTAAATACGTTTCTGATTTACTTGTATGGTACAAAGCATCCAGACCACTCAGGTCATCTGGGACAGGTTTAGTCAGCGTTTAGATCAAAACCAAGCAAGGTGAAGCATCTTTGAGTTGAATACCTGAAGTATGCCGAAACTATTAACCAATTTAAATTAAAACATTATTGTTCACTGTGGTTTTCCAATAACAATACTTTTTCTTTAACTTATAACTATTTATTTGCTTGCTTTTGCTTCTTTGATTGTCTTTAATTGTTTGAATTCAATTATAATGCTTCCTTTATGTATTGTATTATATTTATGTGACCCTGTAAAACA
>NW_024617105.1:0-2191 GCF_008729295.1 Plectropomus leopardus
TGTGTGTGTGTGTGTGTGTGTGTGTGTGTGTGTGTGTGTGTGACATGATTTTAAATGTAAACAGCTATTTCAAGTCATTTTCATCAGTGCATTTTTCACCTTTTATTATTATTATTATTTTTAGTAGTAGTAGTAGTAGTAGCAGTAGTAGCAGTAGCAGGGTTTTTGGTTTTTTTTTCAGTTCTCCAGACGTTTTTGCCAAGTTCCTCAATATGTTTTCCCCAAATTTTCTCAGCATCCATAGTTTTAAATGCTTCTGAAAGATATCAGAATACAGCACAAAAAAACTGATGGCCAGGTTGTAACGGGTTAAAGTAAGTTGGAAGGGTGATGAAATGATTTCCACAGGATGTGTTATTTTGAAGATAAAACCGAAAACCGTCAGTCAAGTTAAAGAGCTGCAGCCCTAACTGCAAAGCTTGTATACTATGACAGTTAGTTCACTCACTCAAGAAAAAATTAAACTCAACACTTTTGTTTTTGCTCCCATTTTTCCACAGGTGTAAATTAAAGATCCAAGACTTTTTTTTGCACACGGTAGATACATGTCTTTCAAGTTTGGTTACACATATCTGTGTTAGTGACCACTTCTCCTTTTCTAAGATTATCCATCCACCTGACAGGTGTGGCATATTGAGGTGCTGATTAAACAGCTTCGTTTCCGCACAGGTGTGACTTGGGATGGTCACAGTGAAAGGCCACTCTAAAGTGTGCAGTTTGATCACACAACACAGGCCCACAGGTGTCACAATTTTCGTGGGAAAAATATAGGAGGCAGGGAAATGTATCTATGGAGTGCATGAAAAGCCTTTAATTTCCAGTGTGTAAAATGTAGGGTTATTTAGTGGCAGCTGGCAGCGAGGACTGCAGACTGTGACCAGCTGATACTTCTCTTGGTAAGAATTTATCTTTCTATCTATCTTTTTTTTCAGAAGATTTTTAGTTGAAGTATCCACAAACTCTCCTTCTCTTCCAAAACAAATTGACCAGTTGATTAAAACTGCTAAAAAAAAAAAAGAAAAAAAAAGCAGTTTTACGATTTAAACAAACAAAACAAAAAAAGGTTTTTTGGGGTTTTTTTTCTGATGCTTTTGTACCAGAGGGAACTACTACCAGACATGAATGACTCTATCTAGAGACAATGTTTTGTTTTGTACATTCTGGGCTACTGTAGAAACAACATGTTGGCCTTTGCAGGAGAGGACTCGCTCCATATGTAGATATGATAATCTCATTCTAAGGTAAAACAAACCAACATCACGATTCTTCTTTTCAGGTGATTATACACTAAATAAAACATACATATTTTAGCTGATTTTTTTTTTAATTTCTGCCAAAATATTCCCCTAAATACTCCACATGGACCTGTAAGTCTTTGACTTAAACCTATAAAAAATTGGAGCACAAACAAACAAACAAACTTTTAGTATGAAATCAAAAGAAAACAAAATTATCTCCAGTGAAAAAGATTTATTCAGTATTAGTATTCAACAGTTACATGTAGAGGGGTAAAAATAGGATATGAATAAAAATTAACTGCAGTTGAATACAAGTTTTAAATAGTTATTACAAACTAAATGCTAGAACTCCATGTTAATTATTTGTATTATCTCTAATTCAAGGATAAACCTCTATATCTCTTTGTCGAACTGACGGATGTTAGCAATGCCAGCATTTGTTTAACAAGTCCTCATCAAAGTGATATCTTTACCCCCCCAAACCCACACACACAGAAAAGCTGCAGTGCTGCACAAAGCCCACATTCACAGTGTTTACTCCTAAATATTGGCACATCTACAAAAGATTGGGCCACAACACTAAATATTTATACTGTTAAGTTCCAGAACAGCAATGGGAAATATCCTTTTGATGTTTGTCCTTGTGTTAAAAAACAGAGGTGGACAGAAATTAACTAATTAATTATTGAAAACAAACCGCATTTAGGAAATCCTCTTAACCTTATTTGATAGTAGAATACTTTAAGAGACGTTGCCTTTTTCTTTTCTTTTTTTTCCTTGAAAGAGTACGGCACATTGAAACAAATTAAACTAAATGCTCACCTGCACTCTGTCTTATGCTGCTAGTCTTGTTATGTTAACCTTAGCACAATTTGTATTTTATATTTGATATTTGATATTTACCTCCAATTTTCATTTGTACTTACAATATATATTACTTCTGGTTGCTTTTA
>NW_024617106.1:0-1093 GCF_008729295.1 Plectropomus leopardus
TGCTATATTATTGTGTTTTTTGCCGTTTTTACATGTTTTAATGCTATGGTGTGTCTCAGTACGTTATATTATGCTGTTTTAAGGTGTTTTTGGTTGTTTTTGGGATATGTCAAATTTTGACATTTTTGCCATACTAAAGCCTTGATTTTTGGAGGGATCAACATGACAATCAAAAGAGAAGATGGAGTCCGAGCAGGTGTGGAACAAAGATAATGTTTTATTGGAAACTACTACTACTGACAAAAAATCACATTTGTGGAGGAGGAGGGTGGGATGAGGGGGGTGTTCCTAATAAGCTTAACAAAATACAATAAAACAGGGCCTTATCTGAATCTGGTCTTGACAACAAAACTCTAACAAGACCTGACTCTCTTATCTAAAAAAGAAGGTTAAACAAAAATAAATACAGAGGTGGCACCAAATTTAAAATCTTGTGTTCGTAGATAAGGAGACCTACATGAGTGAAAAATGTATAGGGTACCCAAACATAAATATGTCCACACCCTCACCACAGCAACCCAGTTCTTAAACAACTAAGGTAACTCATTCAACACAACAACCAGCAGCTCCAGCAGGCAGAGAGAGCGATCACTGCAGGCAAGGTCCAAAGTCCTGGGTGTGATTGGCCAGTCCGAATGTACCCACACTTTACGAGTGCAGGTCAGTCAGGTTGATGGCACCTGAGAGCAGAGTGGAGGAGAGAGAAAACCAGGAGGGAAAAACACACACAAACACAACTGCACAATGCATCCCCCCAGCCTGGCATTTAACAGGGTCATTTTTTCAGCATGCCATATTATAGTATTTTTGGCTGTTTTTGCAACATTCTATAACATGTCTCAGCGTGGCATTTGATGCGGTTTTAAGCTGTTTTCAGCAAAATTTGGGAAAGATCAATATTTTCACAATTCAATAGCCTTGCTTTTTGCGTTATTTTTTCAACATGCCATATTATTGTGTTTTGGCTGTTTTTTGAACATTCAATGCTATGAAATGCCTCGCCGCACTATTTTAAGCTGTTTTACTGTGTTTTTGGTTGTTTTTGGGAAATGTCAAATTTTGACATTTTTGCCATACTATAGCCTTGCTTTTT
>NW_024617107.1:0-2336 GCF_008729295.1 Plectropomus leopardus
GTGTGTGTGTGTGTGTGTGTGTGTGTGTGTGTGTGTGTGTGTGTGTGACTGGAGAAGAGAGATCCGACAGGCGGAGGGAGAGGAGATAAAGAGATTTAAATGTGAAATTCTTCCTCATTTAACAAACTGAGCGGCACACAGAGAGAGTGGGCGAGAGACAGCGAGCAGACAAAGGGCGAGAGAGAGCAGCTGATAATCACTGTAATTAGCATGGCGGGCTAATGCTAGGATGCTACGGCTAACGCTGTAATAGAGGGTGAAGTCACGACGCTAACGCTGCAAAGTCAAAATGTTCAGATGGCAACACAAAGCTTGAAATAGAAACGAGCTGCAGACAGCTGAAACGAGAAGGAAAAAGTCTTAACGTTCAGAGTTTTTGGTTCATTTTGGGTTGAAAATGTTGTCATGGTTAGCCGCTTGATTCACAGCCGCGCTGACAGCGGCGGTACGAGCGAGCTTTCACTCAAAGACGCCCTTTAGTGACAGTCAGGTAGAGCATGGCGATACGGCTTTAAAATAAGATCACAACATTTTAAAGATATATTGCGAAACACCATAGATATCTCGATATTTTTTAATGTCCTTTAAACTGATGTTAGCGACTAAAATACAACATAGTTGAGTGAGCTGCAGTTACAGTAAAGTTAAATCATGTTGCTACTGTCATAATATAAAGTTAAATACACCACTGATGTAATAATATTTAATAAAATAAAGTTATAAGGAAGTTAAATAAAGTGCTTTTATAATGAAATTATAAGTATTGTTATAATTTAATAAAAGCAGGACCGATGGTGCTTTTATTTTGAAGGACTTGGCTTGTCTCAGGCAGGAAGTGTCGATGTGTTTGTTGTGTTCTTGAAGCTTGCAGTCAACAGTTGGATGTTAGTGTTAGCAGACAGTTAAACAGACACCGCGGCGCCTTTAACCGTGAGCATTCATTCACCGTGAGCAACAAACTAACAGCTCTGCAGCTCAGATATTACTAATATTTCCAAATCGCTCTGGTGCTCCGTGTTCACAAAATGTGGCTAAATAGCCTCAATCTGGAGCTCTGCAGACAGAAAAACACAACTCCTGCTCACACTACCGCCGCTACCACTCGTGAAGTTAGACTGTTACCGCAGCGCCGTTAAAACCTGATGATTTATTCTCCGTAACAAACTAACAGCTCTTCAGTTCAGATATTAATAATAAAAGCAGGTCATAGAGCTGCTGCGTGGACACAAAACGTGAGTAAATAGTAAAACTAATAATATGGATGTGATGAGGTCCGTCTTTGCTGCAGTATCAGAGTACCGTCCACACGGTCGTTCTGAAACACGCTGACTGACTCTGAGCGCAGAGTCACCCGATCAGAGCCGGCTGACGTTTAAAGTGCTGCAGTGCTTCATCTTGCAAAGCTAATTATTAAAGTTATTGAATTCAAAATGCAGCCTAACAAGATGAACTTCAGATAACAGCGTGCAGCGTAACGTCCAGCTGCTGCCGCCAACATCAACATACAAAAATCGACTTCTGGACTCTGGGAATTGTAAACGGTGAGAATCATGAATATCATTTGTTTTCTCATCCGAATACCTTAAAGCTAAAGTGGAGATTTGTTAGAAACCCTGAAAAATCAGCTGACTGCTCGTGTGTTTGTCTCTGTTGCTATTTTAAACCAAAGCAAATACAAACTTGTCTGTAATTACATGAAGTTCTACTTTCAGCCTCCCAAAGTCTCTAATTCACAAATCAAACCAGACTTCAAACTTCACACAGTCGGTTCAAAGTTAGTCCACACAAACTTGAGTCATGATGTCAAATTACTCATCAGTACCAACAAGCTCAGCCACAGCATCATGTGACCGAGAAAAGACAAAAAAAGTGTTTCTGTTGCAGTTTGGACAAGTACGGCATTTTCAAATCACCTGAAAAACACCTCATGAGCGTGAAAACTTCTCTGTGATAGATGAGACTTTATCAACACTGACATGTTTCCAATAGGAGCATTTTATATTCACTATTTCAAAATACTGGTTTAGTTTTACTCGACTGTTGTGATGCGGTTGGACGTTGGTCCTGTCAGGGCAGCCACACACACCTGCACCTTTCACTTAACCCAAAATTTACATACGGTCGACTCGGTGCTCCGACAACATGAGCTGGTTTGCAGCGAGTGACCGAGGTTTGGCTCAGTCCAATCAGGTTGGTTGTTGGTGGGAGAAACATCCTGCAGAGCGATCCACTCTGCAGCCAAACTATTTACATGGCGTGTTTAACATTTACATGCTACCTGTGTGTGTATGTGTGTGTGTGTGTGTGTGTGTGTGTGTGTGTGTGTGTGTGTGTGT
>NW_024617108.1:0-1735 GCF_008729295.1 Plectropomus leopardus
GTGTGTGTGTGTGTGTGTGTGTGTGTGTGTGTGTGTGTGTGTTTGTACAATAGAAATAAACTGGTTCAGTTACAAAAAGCATTTTGGAGTCAAACCAAAAGTCGTTGCCTCAATAAAAGTACCTTTGTGCCATATTTGTTAAAAAAAAAAGAATAGAAGAGACTTTGTGCAGGTTTAATAAAGATTATGCAAGAACAATTGACGATAAATTGGATTTAGGGAACATACTTTTGATCAGCGGTAACGCCTGTTTAACAGTAATTTGAGTTGATGAAATTGAAGTTCAATGACAGGGTGGATTTTTTTTTTTTTTTTTTTTAGATGAATTTAGGCAAAAGACAATTGAATTTATGCAACACAAACTTAATCAGCTGGCTTTAGGGAACATATACTTGGAAATTAGCTGGATTTAGGGACCACACTTGATCACTTGAATTTATAAAATCTAGCCTGCGTGATTTAAGAAACACACAGTTAATCAATCCAGTTTAAAGAACATTCACTTGATTGGATTGATTTAGGAGGCACATTTAATGAAAATGATTCAGGGAACACATAGTTGCTTGTCCGGATTTAGGGAACACATTATGATCGGCTGAATTAAAGGGACGTATGAACCAGATTAATTGAGAGTCATGTAATGATTGGCGGGATTTTAGGAACACAGTCTTAATTGTTTAGATTTGATCAGTCTGATTCAACATACGTATACTGAATTTGTTTGATTTAGGGAACACACACTTGCTTATTTGACTTAGGGAACACACAGTTGATCATTCAGATTCAGGGAACACTGTTAATCCACCTGATTTACGGAATACACACTAGATCAGTCTGATTTAGGGAACACCCACTTGATCATTCAGATTTCAGAAAAATATACAGTACTTAATCAGTGATTTTTGGAAAACCAGCTGCATTGAGTTTTGTTTTGGGAAAACACATAATCATTCAAAATTAAAAAAACAAAAACAAAACACAAAACCCTGATCATTCAGATTAAGGGAACAAACACTTGATAATTCCAATTTAGGGAACACACTATTATTCAATCAGACTTAGTGAATGTACACTGGATTGGTTATATTTAGGGAACACACTGTTAATCAGTCTTATTTAGGGAACACTCTAAAATTGGTTTGATTTTGGGAACAAACACTTAAAAATTCAACTTTAGGGAACACAAACTTGATCAGTTGGATTATAGGAACCCAAACAGGAACAGTTGGATTTAGGAAACAGGCACTTTATTGGGGCATTTAGGGAAAACACACTAGATCCTTTGAATTTAGGTGAAAAACACACGATCAGATGGATTTAGGGAACAAATATGATGATTGGCCCAACAACAATATTCTATAACAAAAAAAATTAAGTTAAGTTTGATTTACTCACTATCAAAACCAAAGTTTTGGTATTGTGAGAAGAAATATTTGTTTTAACCAGACTTTAATACGCAACCATCCAGGACGATAAATAGGCTATATTTTAATGTTTACAAGAATATTCAAATGAAAAGTAAATTGTGCTGTTTCTGTATTTATCATAGTTGGGATGTGTTAAATTTACACATACTGTACTCTGTTTTAACACTTTGGCAGCGCATATGTTTTGTCCTGCAAATATAGCCTGTTTGGAAACAGGAGAGCAGAAGAGAGGGGAGGAAAAAAAAAAAATAAATAAAAGTAGAGCAGGGGAGTTTGATGATGGCTGGTCTCGATGCAAAAAGAAGTGG
>NW_024617109.1:0-3976 GCF_008729295.1 Plectropomus leopardus
GTGTGTGTGTGTGTGTGTGTGTGTGTGTGTGTGTGTGTGTGTGTGTGACGTGTGCGCGTGTGTGTGTGTGACGTGTGCGCATATGCTGACCCAGTAAGGCTGCTGTGGAACAAGTGAAAGTTTCTTGTTTGCTTTAGCAGCTGCAGGGGCTTGGTGAGGATGCAAAATCCTGACGGTTGACTTGCTCCAAACCCGGGCCAGTTTACATAACTGAAGCACTGCACTGCCCGGGGAGCCTGCCGTTAAATCAGTGTGTGTGTGTGTGTGTGTGTGTGTGTGTGTGTGTGTGTGTGTGTGTGTGTGTGAGTGTGAGTGTGTGTGTGTGTGTGTGTTTAGTAGACGCGTTGACAAAGGGGAATAAAACTTGTGGGTACATGTAGTATGAAAAAAAGTGTCAAGTAGATTTATCTAATTTATCCTGCAGGTACAATGAAAGAGATAGTTCACAGTGAAGACCTACAGAGACTTATCACTCGAATCTGAATCTTTCTTGCCCTTAAGGAGCTTAACAGTGACGTCTAGCTCATTGTTTAGTTATCTGGTCATTTTTTTTTCCGTATACGCCTTTCAAAGATACTCACAAATTTAAAAATCATATCTAAAAATGTGAAACAAGTTTCTAAAGATCCTCCATTATCTACTCTTTGCTGCATGTGAAATGTGATGCGTTTACATCCAGTATCAGTGCTAGAGTCATCCAACACCTGTATATGTGCAGCCATCAAATGGTTAAAGTCAAGTGTTCAAATTCAAATGTCTAATTTGTTTGTCTTTGTTTGGAGAGAGCCGTTTCTCTCTGGCACAGCCAGAAGTATATGTGAGAAACAAAGTGAAGGGCTCTTCATTTGCCTTGGCTGCAGCCCTGCTCTCCTGTGCAGCTGTCCCAGCCTCCAGCCATCATTTCTGTCTCCACACTGGGCGGTGATTGACAGGTGGAGGCCTCTCAGGGCAGCATCAATGCATGGCTCCAGGGCCCTTAAATGCAGAGGCCCCAACATATATTCAGTGATGCCAAACCCAAGTACACTTCAACAGCAAGACTCAGTTTGCACACATGATGAAAGTACAAAGTGTGGACAACATCCATGAAAAATGAATGTTAACTTTAAGGTAATTAAATTTAAATTCTAAGTAAGGCAACAAAAGTGAGTTAATGCATCCATACCCGTGCAACCTATTCCTTGTATTGTATTGATTTTCAGAACAATTCCATACTGTAAACAATTGACAGTACAACCTCCCAATTTGTGATTGTGAATTAACTAAATTCATACAGTAGCTTTTCATGGGTGGTTTATGTTATTCCCTCAACCTCCTAGAAGTTGAGGATGCATTAATCTCTGTAAAAAGATATCTGCATAAGCAGAAGTTCTGGTAAAGGAAGCGTTCTGGTTTCCGCGTGTAGTCCGAGTAGCAATGACCAATCAAGTTTGAGTGAGCACTGGATGCCTTCTGGTAAAAAAGTCAGTGGGGGAAGCAAAAGAGGCAGAACGCATTGGCCGAAATGCAATCTCAAAACTTACTGGCTATCGTCTAAAAAAATTTGAGCATTTTATGAGCTTCTTTGTAGATAAAAATCTGGTCGTTGACTTTGTCTCAACTCCATTCTCATGTCTCAAGTTGCTGATCGGACTGTAAACAATGACCAAAACACGGAAGAGGAAGTCTTCAACAACATTAAAAAAACATCAACTCTGTCCTTAAAAACTTAAATGCAAATATCAAGTTTTGACAGATTTGGATCATGCAATAAGGCATGCCTTCTTTGTTCTTTTGGTTAAGATGTACAACTAATAAGACAACTTGTGGATGCACCTCAGAAAAGTCGAGACTCCATCTTACAGAATGACAGCCGGTGTACCGCTGTAATCGGTGATTACAGACCTTTCTCTAGCACTGACACATGCAGCAACTATTGATGAAAGTGAACTGTAAAGCTGTGAGCTGGAAAAAACAAAACAATGAGCTGAAACTTCTTAAAAAGCCCTGTAGAAGTGAAGTCAGCAGCAGATTTGACAGATAATTCCCCCATGGTTTTGTCAACATATATAACCCCTTATTAATAAAATACTGCCTCGCAATCAGCTTTCATCTACCTTATAATGTGTCAGAACTTATTTTATTGTAATAGTATTTATTTCTCTTTATTACAATTATTGTGATTATGATTTATATAATTATTATTCTATTTTCATTTATTTGTTTATTTATTTTACAAATTTCATCTTATTTTTTACTTACATTTTTTCCTACATTTTCCCTGTACTTAAACACTGGTATTGGATTTATATATGATGCTTACATTGTTCTTTCCCCTTGTTTTGTTTAATTTGTAATGTATGATGAAATTAGTTTGTATCGTGGAAAACAAAGTACATTCTTGGATGAAATTAGTCTATAATTAAATTGTCATTTGAAGTAGTGAAAAAAATAAGCATCAAAGCATAATAATTATAAGATTTGCATTCATTGTTACTCAGAGAAAATATTGTTTTTGAAAATAGTGAAAGTTTGTTTCGTTCTAAATAAGAATTGTCTTTTCAGGTCACACGACGACAATCCATTTGGCATGAATGGAGAATCATTTAAGTAACCGAAGCACATCAACACGTTATAAAAACATTTTTGATCACCAATGTTGACACTAGAGTCACCTTTCAGCAGCATAACTCATATTTTTGATCCATCAGCACAAACACTGAGATAAAAGGCTCATGAACAAATATTAACAGTGAGTGCTGTGTGGGTGCCAAATCGTGATGCATAAGCAAACTATGGCAACTATGATCCTGAGCTCCGCTAACAACGAGTACCTGAGAAATTACTCACCACTAATTGTTTGTTGCCATAAAGCATAAGAAGCCGTCTTAAGCAAAGGGTGAGGTCGGCTGCAAACTAAACTGCATGTCCATCACATCTGTCAGAAGTTAACGAGAAGAAACCACACAATCAAACACATTATTACAGTCATTAGGATAAGAGTGCATTAACCTCATGCAATTTTCCCTGTGTTTACATTGTGTCTTCAATCCACAAATGTACTGTTTAAAAATCTACTTTCAGAAAGGGTCATTATTTTACGTATTCTGCATGCCATAAATGAACTTACTTTAAATAAAACATAAACTGACTTACTATTAACTTCATCCTTTTTCCTACTGGTGCAGTTTTTAGTGTTTGAACTATATCATATATCGTATTCTTCTCTGTGTGTGTAGTGTATTTGCACTTTATTCTTGATTCTTTGATTTATTATTCTATACTGTATTTTTGTTATTTTAAAAGGTACCTTGCTGCAGAATTTCCTTTTGCAGAACAACAAAGATTTGCACACATATTCAAGGAAAATATTGAAAACTATTCAATTTTTCAATAAACTACAGATGTGAACTCTTAGCATCTTCACTGGCTTGATTTTACAAAATTCATTTAAGTATATGTTATTTTAATCAGAGTAAAATTTAGACAAGAGATCCAAAATGAAAATCCATACTCCCACTCATAAGTTTTTAAATGCTAGCCTATAATAGTAACCTATTCACATTATGGCTGCAACTGATGATTACTTTCTTAGTAATCTGTCAAATATTCTTTTAACGAACTGCTAAGTCGATATATTGTTTAAAAAGATGACAAATGTCCAATCCATTTTTCCAGAGCCTTTTGTGACATCCTCAAATCGCTTGATTTGAAAATTAAAATCTTAAAATCTTTTCCATTTACAATAACATAAAATTTTCATATTTCAGATGCTGGGGAGTCTTTGGTAGTTTTGCTTAATAAATGACTCAAAACATTGTTTCTCAAACTTATATCAATAATGTACCCTGAACAGTCCAAAACAACCAATATTCCGAAACTGACTTCACTTTCCCAGTGAGCAAACCTAAACATGAATGTGATTGCAATTGTTTCGGCAGTTGACAGTTTATGGTGGTAAGCAGTTGCATTGACAATAGGAATACTGAATTAAAAA
>NW_024617110.1:0-2529 GCF_008729295.1 Plectropomus leopardus
GTGTATGTGTGTGTGTGTGTGTGTGTGTGTGTGTGTGTGTGTGTGTGTGTGTGTGTGATGCGCTCTGAGCGTCTCCCCCGGTAACGTCGCTCTCCTCTGTCTTTCAGAGCATAGGCAAAGGCTCCCTGTGGTCCATAGATCCCGAGTACAGGCACAACCTGATCCAGGCGCTCAAGAAGACACCGTACCATCCCTACTCGCCCAGCCTGGCCACGCCCTCCACCTCTCCTCCCACCCTGCCTCAGACATTTCACCACAGGTAAGACCCATTCGAGCAGTGATTGATCGATCGATTGATGAGCGAGGGCTCAAACATTAGGCCGGCTGCTGTCCGCTCAGCCACCATTCAGGACGTGGAGGCAGCTTGTGTTTGATGTTGCTAAGCGACCATAACCAGCGCTACTTACTCTGAGCTGATTAAGTAGAGCCCAACTGATTGTTCAGTCAGCCGACATTATCGTCCGATATCAGCCTTACACGGACATATCGTAGCATATCGGCATCGGCATATAGTTTTTCCGATATGCGCCGATAAGAAAACTTCTTTTACTCTTTTACAGACCATATAATGCAGAAAACTTGTTCAGCAGACTGATACTGAACAGTACTGATGTTTATTTAGCTATTTATTTTATTGTATTTATTCTGTATTTAAATTGCCAGCAAAGACCAAACAGTACTGATGTGTATTTATTTGAATTATTAAGAAAGCTGAGTACTTTTGCATAGTTAAATCGGTGCAAAATCAGCACACAATCCACATAGAAATTCTCTTTTTTCTCATTACAGCTCAAAAATTCACTATAATGGTAATTATTTTTCCACTATAAACTGTGTATCGGTCTCAAAAATCGGTTGAGCTCTACTTTTAAGTGTGTTTTAGACCTGAAATATTACCTGCGGGGCAGATATTAAACTCTGTTCAGCCCGGCACCGAAATCATCGACTCCCTCTGTATCTTTATCACAGACTGAACTCTGAGATATCTGGCAGCTGTGATTGGTTGTTTTTTTGTCACATGACCTTGCAGCGCTCCGTAAGTTGAAGTTTGTTTATCTCAGTGCGAAGCCGTCGCACCTAAAAACAAGCAAACAAACAAAACAAGTGCTCGGGAACGCTCGCTTTCTGCAAAGACGTCGCTCTCGCTTTTGAGGTCTCATCGAAACAATAAATTTGCGGGTTCATAGTATGAGATAACCGTCACTTTATCAGTTTTAAGAAGTCCTGCACTTCAGTGAGAAACTCGAGCTGTGATTGGTGGTTCCCTGTGACATGGCGTGCTGTGCACCCTGACAAAGTTTCGGGTGCTGTGACTGTGTTGCTGTGTCTTATGAGCACTGCTTCTGTGTGTCTACATTAAAAATTATGGTTTTAGGGTTAAAAAAGTGACATATCTGTCACCTCATGAGCTTTGACTGGATTATTTTCCTGATTTAACTGAAACTTTGATTTCAGACCCCACAACCAAGTTGTGATTTGGAATTTTTTCCCTTAAAAAAAAAGCCAAAATTACACAATTTATCAAAGTCCAAAACTGTAAAAATTGAAATTATCATTGAATTTTTATAATTCCGACAGTTTTTGAACACATCATATCAGGAAAAGTAACCACTCTGAGCTTAAAATAGTGTTATTTCATGTATCCCATGTATTACATTTTGCCAAAATTTGGCAAGATTTAGTTTTTTTTTAATCTTAAAACATTGGCATCATGACAATAATTATTATTGAGACTGATGTTGATTTAAAAATAAACTCAATGAAAGTAGAAAATCATATCATATTTTTGTAATATTAAAGGGGGCCCTAAAGGGTTAAATATCTTCGGGTTTCTGCTGTTTTTCACACAAAAATTAATTCCAAGGCGTCACCTCAGATGTAGAGAAATTGCAACAAGCATTTTTTCACTTCTGCCTGATTTATATTTCCCTCACAGACTAA
Organism: Plectropomus leopardus; assembly: GCF_008729295.1. Taxonomy (NCBI): domain Eukaryota; kingdom Metazoa; phylum Chordata; class Actinopteri; order Perciformes; family Serranidae; genus Plectropomus; species Plectropomus leopardus. The sequence goes on from NW_024617110.1 coordinate 1,942, forward strand.
ATTATCAAACATAAATCCAAAGAATAGTTTGCAGTCGTTGCTTTAACCCTTTAAAACCCGAGCAGCTTAGTTTAATTTCTTTCAAAAACACGGGGAGAAGATAACACCAGGTTAATAAGACATGGCCCAAAAATGAGCAAAAATTACTACAAAAATAAATAAATAAATGAATAAATAATGAGCACAAAAAAAGTAAAACTCTAAAACAAACAAAGAAGAACAAAAAAGCAGAAAATAAAGGAAATCCAGGCCTTGTGGTGCAGGATATTTTTCAGATGTAAGAGAATTTAATTAATTCACTTCAAATGAGACTTTCTGAATCAGAATTGTATCAAATTAAGAAATCCAGTCGCATATATCAATCTAGATTAAACATCTTTGGGTTTTAGGCTGATTATTTTGGACTAAAAACTCCGGCGTTGAGAGATTAAAACAAGCTTTTTTTCCACTACTGTCTGATTTATTTTTCCCTCACAGAATAAATGATCAAAACATAAATTTAAAAAAATCTGGAGTTGCAGCTTTAAGGCAAACAGAGCGTACTCCTCCTCCTCTCCTCCTCTCCTCCTCTCCTCCTCTCCTCCTCTC
>NW_024617111.1:0-830 GCF_008729295.1 Plectropomus leopardus
TGTCATATTTTGACATTTTTGCCATACTATAGCCTTGCCTTTTAGGTTATTTTTTCAACATCCATTATTTTGGTGTTTTTGGCCCTTTTTAAAAAAATCTTTGCTGTGGCGTGTCTTGGCACGCTATTTTACGCTGTTTTGAGGTGTTTTCAGCTGTTTTTGGGACAGGTCATATTTTGGCATTTTTGCTATACTATAGCCTTGCCTTTTTGGTCATTTTTTTCAACATGCATTATTTTGGTGTTTTTGGCACTTTTTGAAAAATTCTTTGCTATGGCGTGTCTTGGCACGCTATTTTATGCTGTTTTTAGGTGGTCTCAGCTGTTTTTGGGACATGTCATATTTTGACATTTTTGCTATACTATAGCCTTGCCTTTTCGGTTATTTTTTCAACATGCATTATTTTGGTGTTTTTGGCCCTTTTTGCAAAATTCTATGCTGTGACATGTCTTGGCACGCTATTATGTGCTGTTTTGAGGTGTTTTCAGCTGTTTTTGGGACATGTCATATTTTGACATTTTTGCCATACTATAGCCTTGCCTTTTTGGTCATTTTTTCAACATGCATTATTTTGATGTTTTTGGCCTTTTTTTTGCAAAATTCTTTGCTGTGGTGTGTCTTGGCATGCTATTTTACGCTGTTTTGAGGTGGTCTCAGCTGTTTTTGGGACATGTCATATTTTGACATTTTTGCTATACTATAGCCTTGCCTTTTTGGTCAGATTTTCAAAATGCATTATTTTGGTGTTTTTGGCCCTTTTTTCAAAATTCTATGCTGTGACACGTCTTGGCACGCTATTATGTGCTGTTTTGAGGTGTTTTCAACTGTTT
>NW_024617112.1:0-1811 GCF_008729295.1 Plectropomus leopardus
GTGTGTGTGTGTGTGTGTGTGTGTGTGTGTGTGTGTGTGTGTATTCATTGGCCCTCGGGCAGCAGATCAAAGGGTGGAGCTTCTTGATGGATCCGTCGTTGAGTAAACTACACACATATGTAATTGGCCAGATGTTGTCACAGCTGCAGAAAAAGCCTTCACTGCACTTGAAGTTTGGATGACATTGAATCTGTCACCACAGCTTTGAAAAAAATATATTAATAAAAAGATTTTTGGGACGAATGCAGAGTATGATATGATACACTTTAGACATGGCAACGTTGGCTGTTGCAGTGTATTATTTTCTTTTTAACGATTTGGCGTCATTTCTAGAAAACTGCGCGTCATCTTTTTCCTCCATTAAACCAAAACATCAAATTGGAATATTAGGGCAGTTTGGATATTTCAAACGATCTACTGGTGAGGCAGAAACCAGACTGGAGTTTCCTCACAGGAGTACCGAGTGGTCAGACCGGGTCATGTGTACCACAGAGACAAAGCAAAGTCAAATGAATGGAGGCTTTGTGCCGGAGAGAAGTGGCCTCTTATTGGCGCATGTGCAGGATCCTGAATGTTACTGTACAGGCCTGATGGAGCAAGTTGATGCACATTGTCTCCTGTTGGAAGACATTGTCTCTGACAGGAGGAAAAAAAAACGGGCCTGTATGTCATCTTTAAAAATGACACAGCATCAAAAAGGAAAAAAAATCAAATCATAAACCTCCGTTCATTCAAACTGACACGGGGTCACAGTTTGGGAAATAATTTCTGTGATTCAGTCTGTGCATGAAAGCTCACTGATGCCAGTGAATAATCCAGTTAAAACCGTTTTACGTGTTTATATTAAAACTGTCTACTCATTCCTACAAACTCGCCGTCAGCTTTAAAGCCTAATTCGCCTTTTGAAGTCTGTAATCTAACCTGTAAACGGCAGTGCTGCTGCTGCCGATGAAACACGAAGAAAATGCAAGTTTTAAGCAGATCAGCGAGGCTCCACAGCTCTGATGCATATCTTTATTCTCACGAGACACTGCTTTTGAACTGCTGCTTTAAAAGTAATGGAGAGAAATGCAAATTTAAACAACTTATTGTAGGATTTCATCAACTTGAGATCAGGCCCTCGTTTTGATTTGGGGTCAAAGAAACAAAGTTGTGCTGATTCAAGTTTCTAATTCAAGTCTCATTTGACGATTAACAAATAAGCTCCGCGTGTAAAAACACAACACAAAAACAGCCTTTAAAAGATGAAACAAAAAAAAAAGCACATTTCATCTCCTGAACGTCTAGTTTTGTTACCCCAAATCAATCAGATCAATACTTTAAACATTTTTGATTAAATTCACAAGGTTCCAAAACGTATAGAAAATCATAATAATAATATGGAGACGATGAAACTGGCTCTTAACTTAATGCACCACACAAATTCAACAATCTGCACGAATTGATCTTCTGCTGGCGTCACTTTTCTTGTATTATTTGTTGATACATATGTAACTATTGTTTAGTTTGTATTATGTTGTATTGTATTGTATCATATCCTCGTAAAATACAGCGAGCTCTCAATGATCTTCCCTATTTTTTTTAAAAAAGGTAATAATAATTTATACGAACAAAAACTTGCTCAACAGGATTATCAGCCCGTTTTAGAGCCTGACCCCAACACCGAAAAAATTTAATTATTTTTCCAAAATTATTTATTTCGCCGTTTAAACAAGCATTTTTGTCGATATAGTGGCAACACCTTGTGAAACTCGTGGATAATTTATTTAGGTCTTTTAAAGATTTTGAAGTTGGATTTTAATTTTCCTGTA
>NW_024617113.1:0-5055 GCF_008729295.1 Plectropomus leopardus
GGAATCGGGAAGTAAGTCACATATTCTAACTAAATTACATTCAGCTTGTCTCAGCAAATACACGATAAAGGACATTACTTTTTCTTCATAGTTTTACCATTATCTGTAAATATTTTGTTATTCCTTGTTTTTTTAAGAATCAAAATTTGTGTCTTCTGTATTGCAGGGAATTTTATTTTGAAAAGGGAAGGAAGTTATCCAATCATTAACGTTGATTATACTGAGTGTGTTTGCATTATTCATAAGCACAAAGGGAAAATTAGAGAGTTGTTTGTCAGGAGTTATGTCAAACTAGTCAATGATCATTTGCACTGATTGCTGTCCCAACTTGATTTTCTTTGTCATATAATATGTAGCTGATGCTGTGTTTCTATAGAAATGCAGGGATGGACCGTCCATGTGGGTCAGCAGCGAGCTGAGTCTGATGTGCATTCGATGTTGAATAGGTTTTATCACGTCTCGGGAATCTTATCTCTCCTCCCTTGGCGAGCCTACTCTCATACATATTGCTGCCTCCAAGGCATAGTTTGACAGACACATATAGACAGACAACCTTTCACGCTCACAGTCACACCTAAGGGCAATTTAGAGTCACCAATCAACCTGACTTGCATGTCAGAGAACCCACGCAGACACGGGGAACATAAAAAAATATTTTTTTTAATTGTTAATATATCACATTACATTACATTTTCGACTAAAAAAAAGTTATGTAATCTCAGTCCTCAATAACATTTTCTGATGTTGCTTTGAAAGCGTTCTTCTTTTGTTCTTATGTAACATTGTGGGAAGTTTTATAAAAAAGAGCATTATATGATCTGTCTCAACATCACCAAAGCATCCTCAGAATGTTGTGGTTAAAATGTTACGTCTTAGTCAGGATTTAACCTTACAAGAACATCATTTGAAATGATAAACATCCTTTAAACATTCTTAAAGTATTAGAATCAAATGTTTTCTTTAAAACATTATTGGAACATGTAGGTGACGTTAGCCAATGTTGTGGCAACGTTCTTTGCTAGCTGGGCTCCCAACACACTGTGAAAGCTATGTTGAGATTGTTTCCGTCAACTACTGATTCCAAGGTCGACAACGAACTTTGAACCTCAAATATTATGCTGCGTTCAGGGTCCTATCAGAAATAGCTGAATTGCATTATATTACATAAGTAAAAGAAACAATTTTTTTTCTAATCCTCAAATCCCACCTTTATGTTAACAGGGTCAGTGTCTCCCGTACCTCCAGCGGTATTTAGTCAATTTAAATTGATAGTTTAGATTTTTGAATAGGGATTGTATGCAGCACATATCCATACTCAGTGTGTCACATACAATAGCTGTCTGTCGGCATGCCCTTATTTTGGAGAAGCAGGCTGGAGGCAATGTCCTGCTTTGGATGGGGGTCAGCAACAAGAAGTGTTGTAGCCACCTAAAAAAGTCCCACCTAAAAAAAATCAATTTCAGTTTGAGTGCACACTATATTAAGAGTATTTTCACCACTTTACCTTGATGTCAGAGAGCACATAGTTTTAGAAGCTGTTCATGTCTTTGGTTCCCCGTCAATGCTCTTTTAAAAGCAACCAGACTCCATTGAGAAAAACAGTCATTTTAGCTTGCTGAACTCAGGACCTGCTGGTTTCCTGCTGCTTCAGGTAGTTTGTGTTATTCTGTAGCTTTGATGAAACTGATGTATCCCAACAGATTGAGGCAGCAGCAGACCATCAGCTCCTATGTTCAGCGATGTTAAATCACTTTTTTTCTCAATGGAGTCTGGTTCTGAAGAGAGTGATATAACTGCTTCATTTTCTCAGTGGAAATCACTGTCTGACAGCAAGATACAGTGGTGAAAATATTCTAAATACAGAATACACTCGCACTGATAGTTTTTTTAGGTGGCTAAAATATGTTTTGTTGCCAGCCCCCATCCACAGCAGTACATTGCTTAACTTTCATGTCAGACTTCAGCCTGCTTCTCCAAACTGGGGGCGTGCCAACTTACATCTACTGTATGTATTACACTCTATATAAGTACCTCATACAACCGCACCTCAAAAGATCTGAACTATCCCTTTAATACAATGAAGCTGAATGGAATTTCATTTGTGCTTCTTAAAGCATTGAAACATGACGTGAAAAAACTGAATAGTGGTTCGCATTTCCAGAATCGATGTCCCGGTCACTTTGTATTATCCACAGATGTCACTGTCAGCAATTTTTATTGGGACTATTTCTGTGGGAGAAAGTAGTTCTGGTGAAAGCTGTTGTCAGGACTGTGTGTAGGTTACAGAGTGACCAGGACATTGTGTGTGGAAAAACAAGCAGCTGGTGAGTTTTTCAAATGTCATTTTTCAATGCTTTAAACATCCATTGTTTGGCGGTGGAAGCCGAAATCCCAGAGGCGGATGTCTCAAAGCCGGGACAGACTTTTCTTTGTGAACTGAACCTTTAACTTGGTATGCCTGTCTCACTATAATGGACAGTGGCATGTCGGGCGGGTGGGGTAGGACGTCTAGGTGTGATGTTCCAGTCTGTCCCTACATAAATGTCCTGCAGTAGTTGTGCAACAGAACTAGACTCAGTAAAGGATACGAGCTGCTGCTCACAGCTGCTCACAGCTGCACAGGTTTCGTCCATCAGGTGACGCTCTGAAGTTATGAAGGAAACAAAAATGAGGGACCTTGCTGTACAGTTATCCAGTGTGAGTGCACTTTTATATGTTTTTAACTTCTTGTGCTAATAAAGAAATATATTTCTACATTTATGTGTGTGTGTTTGCTCTGCAGCGTCCTCAGCAGATGTGCAGTTGTTGTTTTTTTGTAATTAATCAGTATATAAAAACCACAGAATATTTTACTCAGGTGATTTATAGTTTTGATATACTTGTATGCGTGTTATTTATATTTTACATATATCCAGGGGCAGCGTTTGGATTTCAGAAGTAATGCAGTTTATGATTCAGTTGGTTATTGAACTTTCTATGATAATAGCATAAAAAAAAGAAATAAGATGTACTTTAATCCTTTACTGCATTCAGATGCCTTTTACATGAATTTAACCCTTTAAAACCTGAGCAAATTGTCAGTTTCCTGAGAAGCATGGGGAAAAGGCAATGAGCAGTGTAGGAAGACATTACCAAAAAAAATAGCAAGAATGTAAAAAAATTACCTGAATATTAGAACAATATGAATAAAAAAAGGCAAAAACAAATAAGGAAATTACTTGGAAAAAGTGCAAGTACAACAACAGCACAGAATATATTTTTTTTTGGTATCAAAAGAAATCAAACCAATTTAATCAGGCTTTAAAAGTTAAGTTAAGTTCTAATTCTGTTCTACATTATTTTTGTTTTGAATGATACATTTAAAAAAACAGCTGCTACAAAGTAATGAAAAATAACCAATAAGAGTACTGATAGAGAACAAAAGTGACAAGGAGTAGGAATAGTGGTAGATTTAGAGATTGTTTGCTGCTCACATTTCACCATAGAAGAAGGCCAAATGGACACAACCACAATGTGTTACAAAGTGTTGGTTTGTGTTACATCCCACAGGCTGTGTTTTGCGTCTTTGTTTCTTTGTTCTTTTTCTCTTTTGTGATGTTCCAGGTCACCCACTTTTCGTTCTTGCTTTTGAAAGTAACAGTGTCTTATTGTTGAAAAAAATTTATTTAAATTAATCGGATTGATAAATTGATTGCATTGATTGATAAAGTCATAATGATCGATTTTGGGACAGGTGTAAGTGATCAGGCCTCACTCAGCCAATCATCGTCCTGGTGTGAGACAGCTGGTGGAAGAAGTGAGCAGCAGGAGTCATGTTTCAGGGACAGATCAGACCAGGGCGGGACTCGATCTCCAAAATCCACCAAGTTGCAAAACTTCCGATCAGCGGTTAGGGACCGTTACAAAACACATCTGAAGAGGGAAGTTACCGCGGACATCGTGACCATGGCAGGTAAATATAAGCTGCACTACTTTTTGTTAAAAGATGAATGATTTCACAGCTTTGTGTGAACAGTGAGGACAGAAAGACATGACGATCAGTGTTGTTTGTGCAGTCTGATGAGATCCAGATGATGTTTTTACTGAGACTAACTTCCGCTGCACACGCGCCTGCAGTGCATGCGCTTCTGTTGTTATATCGGAAAGTGAAGTTAGAGAATTGTTGGGGATGTAATTTGAGTATTACTCTTGTAGTGCAAGTTTAATGTGCATCTAATATATACAATATACATATATTTAGTGGGGGGTCTTTGCTCCATCTGTCTTATATATTATTACTAAGTTGAAGACCACGGCTCTAGGCTATGGCGCTCTGTTTACATAGAAATGAGGTCCCTTTTTATCATGTTTTACACTGGTGCTACATTTTAGTTTAAATAATCTAAACACCGTCCCAATTTACTCGAAACATGCTGTTCCAAATTATAACACAGGAAAGACAAGAAAGTAAGAGTAGGTGTGGCTGTTTCAGATGAAGCAGCGGTCGTGGAGGAAGTCACCAGGCCAGCTCAGAGCCCGCTCATCACAGTCAGCTTCCAGAGAAGCGCCCACAGGAAAGAGAAGTACCTGGAGGCTGAGCCAAAGGCTCTGGGGGTACAGTGTGTGTCTCTGTGAGCTTTAAACTGCTCTTACACCAGTTTTGCAGTCTTAATATAACATATTCTCTCTGCTGTCCTAGATCACTCAGATTGGCCTGAGTATATTTAAGATCACCTGCACGGCTGTGTTTCTGATCACTGGCCTTGGCCATGTATTCATGGACGTAATGTTCTTCATTGCATCTGCACTGGTAAGCACATGGACGTATCATAAATTGAACCTTATATCAACAGCAAAATCTATATCATACGATAGCAGCATTTACACCAAGGATGAGAATGGATGACGTGATTAAAATCAGCAGCTGCTATGAAAATTCCATCCGGCTGCTTGGGCATGTTGCTGCTGTGGCATCAATGCCTGCAGTGCATTTTTTAAATTTGCATTCGAGTCTTGTGTCCTCTCGGCTCTGAACAAGGTCCACCCATTGAGTGCAATAATGATAATAATAAAAAT
>NW_024617114.1:0-2353 GCF_008729295.1 Plectropomus leopardus
GTGTGTGTGTTTGTGTTTGATAACGGTTGACGTTTTCTAAATTTATGTTTTAGGCTGCAGTAAATTACTAAATTCAGTATGATTTTATTCTAACTCAGCGCAGTGCATAATAAATGGTCTTTTGTGTTTACTAGTTTTGCCAAAGTAGCCTGGCCTTGTTTCCTAAATTTTGTTGTGCACAGTTTCTCATATAAACGGCACAAATCTCATGTCAGCTTTCCTTGGTGCCATGTTGCCGCCTTGTCAAGCAGCAGCTTGAAGCGGCGAGGTTTCCTTCCTGTCAGTCGTGAAGGATTCTTGCATCAGCCAGGCTGCTGCCGACATTTCATATTCCCACTGATGTATAATCCCGTTCATTCCTCAGACACATTTTCAGCCTTTTGTGAAGGTTTAAACTTCTTGTTTGGTGGCGGCTTTTATTTTTGGATACGCTGTGTTAATTTGATATGTATTTCATCAGAGAGTTGCATGGAGAATGTGATTCTTTTTAAAACCTGGTTGCACAACCTATTCTGTGTTGGATTAGTATTTATCTGAAAGTTGAAACATAAAGAAGGAATGAGAAATTACTATATGTTTCCCATTTGCTCTATATCTGCTCCATGTTTTATAATATGATCCCCCAGACTCTGCAGCAGAGGTCTGGGCCAATTATTTGTGTGTGTGGGTTTGATAATGGTTAGTGTTTTCTAAACAAATTATATATAAATTATTTATGTTGGTTATTAACTGGTCCCTGGCCTTCTGTCATTTTGCAAAAGTGGCTCCTGTGCAAAGCAAGATGAGTATTTCTGCTGTATCCTGTCAGCTTTGTAGTGTGTTTTTTTTTTGTTTGTTTGCTTTTCCCAAATTACCATGTAGAGCTGGATTCAATTCTTAGTTCAGAAATTGTTGAACTTTTTTTTTTTTTTTACATTTCCACCTGTAATGTCACAATAATGGAAATTCGAACTTATTTAATACCTTGAAAAACATTGATTTTCAAAATCACTTTTGATACCACTGGTGACACTGATAGCATGCATGTTATTTTTTTTCTTTTAAATTAAAAGACAAATATGATGTGAAAATGACAACTTTCTATTCTTGGTTTGTGGCAGAGAACAGCATGAGGACTGTAGTCGACATTAACAAAAAAGTGCAGCTGGTACCGGTGCATCAGTACTGTGGAAACTGAGAATTGAAACACTTTCAAAGACTCAGAATTAGACATGTCGATGATTAATTATCAATTGGTTAACTGCTGATCTGGCTTGTGCGCGGTGCAGGGCGGCCAAGGCGAACGTTTCCAGAGGAGATTGGAGGCTGAGCAATCAGCACTATGTTTTTATATGTTAATATGGCTGTCCGTCAGCACAGCAAAACAAAATAAAATAAAAGGCAAGACAATTTACAACACAAAATATTCAAAATTTCACCACTTCTAAATAGACAGCACTTTGAAACAATGCGCTAATGTTCTTTTATGCAGTGGAGCGCTGGAATAGAAGGAAGGGCCTCGTGAATTTAACATCATTTTACTTTTCTTTCTTGATAATGAACCCATTAGTTACTGGCTGATGGGTGTTACTCTCTGGAAAGCAAAATTAACCAAAACTGACATTCCTTTTCAGAAGACATGTATCAATAAATTGATTATTTTGACCCTTCCACCTGTCATCTCACTAAAACCAAAATGTGACGATTCACACAAACAAAACAGCACCAAAATAGCGTGTCGTTCCAGCCTGTGGATTTTTATTGACCGTGTGCCTAATATGTTTGTGTGTGTGTGTTCAGGTAAAGTGCGCTGGCAGGATTTTGACCAGGATCTGTATGTTGGAGCCACGGTGGTCCGACCGGGTCAGGATCCATACGCCAGGAACAAGTTCAACCAGGTGGAGAGCGACAAACTCCGTATGGACAGAGCAGTGCCGGATACGAGACATGACCAGTACGTATCTCTGCTATTGCAAAGTTGCCTGCGTCCTTCTGTCCCTCTTAACCTTCATTGTTTATGTGTTATTGTGTGTGTCCACGCTGTCCTTTGCGGTCTGTCTATTTGACTAATTGGCACTAGACTGATAAGATCTCTTGGAAACTCCCTCTATTGTGCACTATCAGATGAAACCAGGAAGTAGCGGCAGAGCAGAATCAGCGGCTGTCGATTGTTCTGTTTGTTAAATGGATGAAGAGACAAAAATAACTCCTGGCGTAGTATCTACCGGACCCCTTAATTAGAGTACTGCGTTGTAGTGAGCTTGATTCTTACCTCAGCCAGATGTACGTGCCGCCTTCCTAAGTATTGTGCGGGATATTGTTCATGCACAAAAAATAAACTGCACATTTTAATATGTGGTGCTATTTTAGTACT
>NW_024617115.1:0-2519 GCF_008729295.1 Plectropomus leopardus
GACACAGCTGTGTGTGTGTGTGTGTGTGTGTGTGTGTGTGTGTGTGTGTGTGTGTGTGTGTGTAGATTAAACCCCTCCTCAGTGTATAAAGGAGTTGACTTGAGCACAACCTGAACCGTCTGCAGCAGAAAGCCGACACATTCAGAAACAGCCCAGAAGCTTCTGCTGAACTCTCGGGACTTTGAAAAAACACTTTTTATTATTACTTATTTTATTTTTTATTGTGAGCCTCACCAGCCGCTGACTTTTGTCGGGTGAAAAAAAGTAAAATAATACATTCAAAACATTCTGTAACTTCCAAACCATTTCCAACCATTTAAAAGGAAAAAAAAATGTTTCAAAAAATAAAGAAATGAGATCATTAAAAATTGCAAAGGAAAACAAAAACACCAAAACTTTTAACTGGGAATAAAAGCAAACATTTGTAGAGAACAAAATAGTTTGAATAAATTTGTTGGGAAAAACTACATAAAAGTTTTAAAATCCATGATGTTCACAAAGTTTAAGAAAAAAAGCCCTAATTTTGAAAACTGACAAAAAAATTCTATAGTAAAATAAGTAAAAAATAAATAAAGAAAAAAAGAAAAAAAAAACAAAACAGCAAAAACTTTTTTTGTGGAAATCACCAAATATGTTTCAAGAAAAAAAAATATCACCAAACATTGTAGCTTTTTTTAAACACGTCTTCAGACACAATCTGGGGATTTGGACAGCATGTTTTCTTTTAAAAATTTGAGACCCCCCTTTTTTTAACAGGGGTCCAGGCTAAGCCCCCAGTGTCCTTAAATTGTAGAAACGCCCCTGCATCCTGCTGGATAAACTGGTATAAAAGATGAATGGAGGCTGGTCGTCATCATCAGAAACGCATGGTGACATCAGCTGTCCCGCTGACTGCTCAGGCCTGTCCTCCACCTGGAAAACAGCTGAGTCATGCTGCCGTTTAATCGTGTAATAACCCACGAAACTAATCCCCATCACGACCCAGACAGCCGGCCTGCAGGTCCGCACTGCGGCCAGCACACGCAGCTGCGTCCCCTCTCAGAACTCCCATTGAAAACCCACTAATTTAAAGTTTTACTCGCATAATGACAACATTAACTACAATGAAAAGCGTGTCGAGGCCGCTTGTCTACAGTAATTGTATATGAAAAGAAATTCGGCACATCGAGTTTCAGTTTTCAAGCTTCTGTTTTAAATAGATTTAGTTTTTCTAGCTGCGCCAGCGGCTCGTGCCCCGCTCCGGAGCCGCGGAGCTCAGCCGGAGCCTCGATCAACAAAGTTTCTGTCTGAAGACATACAGTGCGACTTTACTAACTCTGTGTGTGCCGATTTTACCACGTGGCCATAGTTATGTTTATAATGTGTTATTTTTAAAAGTATTACTTCATGCGTTCGCTGACACGCGGCGCCTTTTTAAAATGGTGGATTTTTCGGGGAGGATTGGTGTGACGTTCCCCCACGCAGCAGCCGTTCCCAGCGGCTGGAACCCCGCGGACAGACTCTCACCTTGTCCCAGCTCAGCCACTGGTGCACCGCCTTGTCCAGCTGCGGGTCTCCGGTGCTCTGGCACCTCGAGTTGGCGTTCAGGTCGCCGTTCACCTCGTTATCGTCCCCCATGCTGACGGACGGACAGACGGACAGACAGACAGAGAGCTAACCCCGCAGCAGGGCCATCCGACCGCCGGCAGCTCCGTTAACTGATCCCGTGTTCGCTGCCAGCTGCCGGCTGCTCAACCTGACACACATCCCCTCCGGAGCTCCGCTGTCCCACCCCCAGAGAGGGCCGTGAACGCGTCACACCGTGGCTAATGTTAGCAGCATGCTCAGGGACTGTTCGCAATTTATGGAGGGGGGGGGGTGCTGCAAAAAGGGGAGGCATGTCACATTATTTTTCGGCAGTTGTGGGGACTTCTGATTTTTGGGAGGGACGCACAGCTTTAAATGGCTGCCTTTTTAAAATGTATTTTACCACTGACTTTCAAAGAAAAACATGCTTTTCTGTTCCATATTTTCTTTGAAAGTTGTCAAAAATTAGGTGTATTTTTTTCTTTAAAAGTTTTTTGCAAATTCTTTTTGTTTCTATTTCTTTTTCATTTTAACATTTTTGGAGATGTTTTCTTTTTTCTTAAAAAATGCATTTTTTTCTATGAAATTTTTGGCAGTTTTTTTTCTCTCAATTTTTTTCTTAAAAAACACTTTTGGCAATTTATTTTCTTTCAAAATTGTTGGCATTTTTCTCTAAAATCTTCCTTCAAAACCTAGCAAATTCTTTTTGTCCAAAATGTTTTGATTTTTTTTCCATTCAAAATTTCCGGCATTTTGTTTTCTTTCAACATTTTTTAGCAATTTTGTTCACTCAGATTTTTGGCATTTGTTTTCTTTAAAATCTAAAGGCAACTATAATTTATTTTATTTCTTGTTTTCTTTTGACCTTATGATGATCATTTACATCTTTACATTTTTTCAATTTGTTTTTCAAAATTTTTGGTGTTTTAACAGACTTTTAAAAAAAGATTTCT
>NW_024617116.1:0-1997 GCF_008729295.1 Plectropomus leopardus
TGTAACAAAAAATAATAAATAGTGGTAAAACATATTAATGAATGCTCATGTAGACCCATTAATAATATTGATAGGCTAGTTTGACTATATGTATTGTGTTACCTGCGGCCAGACAGATTTTTTTTTGTTTTGGGCCAGAAATGGCTCTTTTGATAGTAAATTTTGCCGACCCCTGGTCTATACTCTCAACAGTTCACATTTCGCATGCTCATAATGAGCATAATGATAATGATATTTAAACAATTAAAAATGTGAACGTCATGTGTTGCTCACGTGGAACTTGCTGACTTGTGAACAGTCTCTGATGTTAACGCTGTTGCTTTGCATTACTGAAATGTTGAGTAAACCCTCATTAGAACAACTTCATTACTGAATAAATGACATTGTGTGTTACTGGGAAATGTGTTTTTACAAAGCCAACATTGTATTGGATGTCACATTAATGCAGCAGCCACCTACACATGTAAAGATAGAATAAGTGTGTTCCCTATTAACACTTCATGCTTCCTCATCATCTCAAATATCTCATTACAACCTTTAAAAAAAAGCATCTTAATAACAAATAAACGCCAACAAACTGCTTCATTCTGCTTAAATGCTTCTGCTGTCATTTAGACTCGTTCCCTATTTGGAGCAGTGGGACTTTTATTGGCATGAATCTGACATCAAGTCACACAACATCAGCTGTGTGAGGTCAGCACGCACATTTAAACATGTCGATAAGGGACATAAAAAAAGCTACAGGATGTAGGAGTTTTCAGTTTCCCTTTATTGAACTGTAGTCAATGGAAATGACATTTTTCTGTCTTGACTCCAGTTTTTTTTCTTTATAATCAAACAAAAATAAAATTTAATATAAATTTGATTCAGATGCAGTCTACGTTTTTACACAAACAAAACAGCATTCATTAGTACTTCACTTGAGCATAGAGATCTTCTGGGACGTCAGCAGTCTGTGTTAAGCTGTTTGCTGTCTCTGACACTTTGACCTGCGCATACAGCGTGTCCTGCTGCTGTCCACTGTCCTGCACTGAGGTGGAAGATGGCTCAGATCTTTGCTTGGAGAAGTCGATCTCTCCATAATGGATGTTGTCTTCTTCTGTCTTACTTGTTGGCTCTATAAAGGCCAGCTGTGTACTGCTTTGACTCTGCAAACACATTAAATGTTGTTAGATGCAGCAACAAAAGATCTCATGTTGTGTCATCATTAAGTTTTACAATCTTTGTTTGCAGACAGGATATTTGGTCACATTTGTTGTGTTTCTTCCCTTTTTTTACTTGTAAAGATCCTCTAACAGTAGAATGTGTGTTTAGTGTTCAGTGTGAATGCTCTTGTAGATGTAGAGCGTACAGTCACTGTAGACAGATGCACAACATTTAAAGTGTACTTCTGTGGAGTGGCCAGTAGCTCAGTTGGTAGAGCTGGCACCCCATGTGCAGAGACTAAGTCCTCCCTGCAGCGGCTGCAGGTTTGATTCCAGCCTTGGCCCTTTGCTGCATGTTGTCCCCTCTCTCTTTCTCTCCGCCTTTCAGACTTGTATTGTCCTATCACAATAAAGGTAAAAAAAATCTATAAAAGTGCGCAACTGTAAGGACAAGTTTAATGTTTTCCCACCTGACTCTGTGGTTGACTTGGATGTGTCGTATTTGAATGTCTCCTACACGCAAGAGCGCTGTGAAATAAATCAGCAATGAGAAATCTTGATCAAAGCGTAAACTGAATGTAAAGAATTTGCTCTTTGAAACAGATCACTTCGTCATCATGAAGCTAAAACTTAGCTGCTTCCTTTTATTAAGCTTACCAAACGCAGATGACCAGACAGATGAGTACGATGATCCCAATGATTCCTCCAAGAATCAGCCATTGTAAAGATCCATCAGCTGGTTCTGCTCCTAGAAACAAACCAACTCTAAGTGACCACTGAAAGAAGACATAAAACAGAACTGACTCAGCTGTTGCATAAGATGTTTGAAAGGTAAGTGGATCCAGTTCAGTG
>NW_024617117.1:0-2017 GCF_008729295.1 Plectropomus leopardus
TCAATTTTTCAACATGCATTTTTATTGTGTTTTGGGGTGTTTTTGCATTTTTCTATGCTATGGCATGTTTCGTCAGGCTATTTAAAGCTGTTTTGAGGTGTTTTTAATTGTTTTTAGGATGTGTCATATTTTGAAATTTTTGCCATACTATAGCCCTGCTTTTTCGATCATTTTTCAACATTCATTTTTATTGTGTTTTTGGGTGTTTTTCAGCTTTCTATGTTATGGCATGTCTAGTCCCGCTATTTTCTGCTGTTGTGATATGATTCCTTCTTATTTTTTGGGACGTGTTATATTTTGACATTCAAGTCCATACTATAGCTTTTTACAATGTTTTTAGCCGTCTTTGCAACTTTCAATGCTATGGCATGTCTCGTCATGCTACTTTAGGCTTTTTTGAGTTGTTGTTAGCTGTTTTTTGGATATGCCATAATTTGACTTTATTTTTGCCTTGCCTTTCCGGTCATTTTGTCAACATGCATTTTTATGATGTTATTTGTCGATTTTGCAACTTTTTAATACTATGGCGTGTCTTTTCATGCTGTGTTAAGTTGTTTTCAGCTATTTGGGGACATGCCATTTTTTGACATTTTTAGCCATACTATAGCCTTGGCTTTTT
The DNA here is from genome assembly GCF_008729295.1 of Plectropomus leopardus. Taxonomy (NCBI): domain Eukaryota; kingdom Metazoa; phylum Chordata; class Actinopteri; order Perciformes; family Serranidae; genus Plectropomus; species Plectropomus leopardus. The sequence continues at coordinate 620 of NW_024617117.1, forward strand.
GGTCAAGTTATATCATGGTAGTTTTGGCCATATTTAATAAATACTATGCTATGGCATGTCTAGTGTCAGTATTTTATGCTGTTTTGAGGTGTGTCTTATTTTGACATTTTTGCCATACTATAGCCTTGCCTTTTTTCGTCATTTTTTCAACATGCATGATTATAACAGCCTAGGTTATGATTAGGGTGCAAATTTCCATCCTTGGCTGGTCTCCCAACATCATATTTTTTTGTGCAATTTGTGACATATTACTATTGTATGACTTTTTTGTGCAATTTTGGACGACATACTGTTCAGTGACCTTTTTATGCTATTTTGCACAACATCCTATGGTATGACTTTTTAGTGCAGTTTTGTATCTATACCTTGACCTTATGTGTGCAATTTGTAAAGACTTACTATAGTATGACTTTTTTTTAAATTTGGTGTGATAAACTTTACTATGACTTTTTTGTGCAATTTTGGATGACATACTATATTATGACTTTTAATGGTATTTTGGATGACATACTATGACTATGACATATACTTTTTTATGCTATTTTGCACTACATCCTATAGTATGACTTTTTAATGCAATTTTGGAGAACATACTATACTATGACTTTTTTATTCTTTTTTGGATGACATACTATATAGTATGGCTTTTTTGTGCAATTTTGGACGACATATTATACTATGACTTTTTTGTTCAATTTTGGACAACATACTGTAGTACGCTATGACTTTTTTATTCTATTTTGGACGACAAACTATACTCTGACTTTTCGATGCTATTTTGGACCACATACTATACTATGACTTTTAATGGTATTTTGGACAATAAACTATACTATGACTTTTTAGTGCCATTTTGGACAACATACTATGTTTGATTAATTTTCACGGGGATATTTTGATGACAGTCTTTGCTGATATATGAACCTTACTATTTTATTTTTAGATGATGTTGTCAAGAGAAAAACCCACTCAACATCTTTGATGCTGAACAAATTTGCACAGTGGGTGTCGCACATTGATGATTTAAGCAGAGATTTGACAGACGCAGAAGGGAAAGATTAACATTGGGTGGTGTTCTTGTTTGTTCTTAGACTATAGATGGGATGGCCTCACTACAGCACAACCCTCCGGGGCCTGTAGTGTAAACATCAGGGAAGAAGGAAGTGTGGATTCAGTCTTACTAACCTTTGTTCCAAAGTCATTAGTGTTGCACAAAGCAGCAGCTGTTTGTACAGCACACTGTGTTGTGCCAAAGCATGGGTGCCCACAGTCTTTCCTAATATCTCAAGGCCCAACTAAGCCTTAGATTCCAGGCAGGATTTACAGTCAGAAAACCCCCTTATGACACACACTTAACCCAATACGCACAATATGGTAATATGGTATATAAATTATATA
>NW_024617118.1:0-1251 GCF_008729295.1 Plectropomus leopardus
GCAAGTTCTTTTATATGGTTTTTGAGTTTTTTTCAGCTTTTTTCTGGACACATCACATTATAATGCTTTTGGACGTATTTTAAACATGCTTAACTATGACATGTCCTAACATGGTATTTTAATTGGTTTTCAGCTCTTTTTTCGACGTGTCATTGTTGGGAGACTAGCCAAGAATGGAAACTTGCATCCAGATTGGAACGAAGGCTGCCCTTTCCCCCTGAGGGAGATGAACCCCTCAATGAACATGCAAACGGCCACACCCTGGGTCATGAGGATTTTTAATATGGTCATGAATCAGCAGCAGCAGGTATTTGAGCAACTACTGACAGGAAACCACATGTGGGGGGGGTAAACTCCCAAGCAGCAGGCGGAGAAAGTATCTACTCAAATATGCCATCCCAAGGCCAGCCAATGAGGAGAGACAGAGTGGAGAGAGTGATGATGCAACTGATCACTAAATGAAAGCTTTTTGGGATGTTTTGTGCTTTTGCCTTATCGTGTTTTGACTCTGTGTTAGACGATGTATGTAACTCCTGTAAGAGAGAGTGAGCCAACTGTTGCTTTTAACATTTTATCATTGAATAAAGCCTGCCTCAAGCAGTTTTAAACTGTGTCTACTATCCGTGGGTGTTCAACGTCCTTCTGAGAATCTGGTGAGTGGTTAAAAGACAAAAACAAGGCAAGAAAGAAACGCGGTTGGTGGACAAAATCAAACTTTCAGTTCGCAGACCACCTGTTTTGTGACCTTAGCATATCTCTGCATGCTATTTAATGTTATTTTATGTAATTTGTTGCTGTTTTCTGGTAATGTCATGTTGTAAACTTTTTGCCAAACTATAGCCTTGCTTTTCCGGTCATTTTTGAAACATGCCATATTAATGTGTTTTAGGCAGTTTTTGCAACATTCTTTGCTATGGCGTGTCAAAGCACACTTTTTAATGCTATTTTAAGTTGTTTTAAGTTGTTTTAAGCTGTTTTCGGGACAGGTCATTTTTTGACATTTTTGCCATACTATAGCCTTGCTTTTTGGGTCATTTTTGCGACATGCCAAATTAATGTGTTTTAGGCAGTTTTTGCAACATTCCATGCTATGGCGTGTCTCTGCACGCTAGGTAATGCTATTTTAAGTTGTTTTAAGCTGTTTTTGGGACAGGTCATTTTTTGACATTTTTGCCATACTATAGCCTTGCTTTTTCGGTCATTTTTGCAACATGCAATATTAATGTGTTTTAGTCAGTTTTTGCAACATTC
>NW_024617119.1:0-1082 GCF_008729295.1 Plectropomus leopardus
ATGTTGAAAAAACGACAGAAATGGCTAAAAATGTCAAAATATGACATGTCCCAAAAACAGCTGAAAACATCTGAAAACGCTATTAAATGCCTTGCCACGACACACCATAGCACTGAAAGTTGCAAAAACACCATAATATTGCATGTCCAAAAAATTACCCAAAAGAACAGACTATACTATGTCTAAAATTGTCAAAATTTGACATGTCCCAAAAACAGCTGACAACACTTCAAAACAGCTTAAAATAGTGTGTCATGACACGCCATTGCATAGAAAGATGCAAACAACACAATATTAATGCATGTCCAAAAAATGACCTAAAAGGCAAGGCTATAATATGGCTAAAAATGTGAAAAACATGACTTTTCCCAGGTGAAAACACCTGATAACATCATAAAAAAGTGTGACGAGACATGCCATAGCATAGAATCGGCCAGAAACACCACATTAATGCACATTGAAAAAAAGACAGAGAGGACTTAAAATGTCAAAATATGACATGTCCCAAAAACACCTTGAAACATCTCAAAACAGCATAAAATAAGAGTGCAAAGACAAGCCACAGCAAAGAATGTTGCAAAAACGGGCAAATACAGCATAATATAGCATGTCGAAAATATGAACGAAAAGGCAAGGCTTTGGTATGTCTAAAAATGTAAAAAAAAAACATGTCCCGAAAACAGCTGAAAACACCTCAAAACAACATAAAATAGTGTGTCAAGAAATGCTATAGCATAATATGTTGCAAAAACTGCCAAAAACACCATATTAATGCAAGTATTAAAAAAAAAATAACCGACAAGGCAAGGCTATAGTATGGCAAAAATGTCAAAATATGACATGTCCCAAAAACAGCTGAAAACACCACAAAACAGCATAAAATAACATGCCAAAACATATCATATCATAGCCTAGAATGTTGCAAAAACAGCTAAAAACACCATAATATAGTATGCCGAAAAAGATGACCGAAAAGACTATAGCATGGGAAAAAAGTCAAAATATGACATTTCCCAAAACAGTTGAAAACACCTCAAAACAGCACAAAAACCGTGCTAAGACACACCATAGCATAGAACGTT
>NW_024617120.1:0-3023 GCF_008729295.1 Plectropomus leopardus
AGGGATCCCTCATCATCCTCTGCCGCTCTTCCTGAGGTTTCTTCCTCATTTTCCTTCGTTTCAGGAGTTCTTTTTGGGAGTTGTTCCTCGGGTGATGTGAGGGTCTGAGGGCAGAGGGAGGGTGTCTGCTGTAAAGCCCTCTGAGGCAAACCATGTTTGTGATAATGGGCTCTATAAATAAAATTGACTTAACTTGACCTGAGATATCAGTTTATTCTTTCAACACAACCAACCAGCTTGAAACCCACCACACGTGAGCTCAGACCGAGAACAGGGTGTCCTCTCGTCCTTCATGTCACCGTCACACTCACACCTGGAGCAGCAGGAGGAGAGGGGGGACAACTGGCCTGATGACCGCTCACAGCGGCGTTTTTTACTCTGAAGAGCGGGCATGGGAATACAGGACAATATATTTCCTCCTTGTACCCAAGCTATCTAAATAAGTTGCTAAATCTCTCTTTTTTTGCTTTTTAAATATAACGCTGCTGAGAGGGTCCGAAAAGCCGCTAAATAGCGATAAAGTCGGCACGTTAGAAGTCCTCTCCTCCATCACCCTGGGACCTGAGACCGTCTTGTTCGTTTGTTTTTGGCCGTGGAAATGTTGTTTTATTGCACAACATCTGCAACAGTGTCCCCTACACTGCAGTGAAAACACCAATTGACAGAAAATCTCGTTAGTGGCGGGGAAAGAGTTAAAAAAGAAAGTAGTAAAAGGCAGGGGGTCAGGCCGGGCATTATGGGGGAAACCCTGCAGATATGATCTGTGCTCACCTGTGGAGCCTCAGGCTGACGGTCAGAGCTGCAGCCTTCTCCCTGCTGTCTACTGCAATAACACAGATTAAATAGTTGTATATGACCATCAGAGTTGCCTTCTGGTGACTTTTAAATATGCTTTTATTTTGGCAGTTTTCATCTGTTTTTTTATGCTAAAGCTTTTATCTTGTAGAACTTTGAATAGATTTGTTCCAAATGTGAAGAGCATCACAAATAAAATCTATTATTATTATAATAAAATCACAAAAAAGTCATAGTATAGTATGTCATCTAAAACATCAATCTAGTATGTTTTTTTAAAAAAAAATCCTGAAAAATACTCATACTGTACTATGACTTTTTAGACCTCCTATATTTGGACTTTTGTCTGACGAGATTTTTTAAAACTCTTCGCTGTGATAAGCTCATTCTAATCGCAGCCTGCATGAAATGCAGCTCAGAGAGCAGAGGTGACACAGGAAACAGGAAGGCACCTGTAGTGCTGAAATCATGCTTTATTAAATCAGAAATGAATAAAACTCAAGGAGGATGAAATACAGTTCTACATCAACAGATCAATGAAACCAAACTGCAGGGTGGAAAACAGGACTGTAGTTTTCTCTCACAGGAGGTGGAGTACCTGTGGTGAACAAAGACGACCCTGACTACTGACACGGTGAAATGACTAAAAGCTACCAACACTCGCACTGCAACACAAACACATTAGCTAGCTATCCTCCGAGAGACAGCGCTGCGTCTGCACCGCAGAGCCAGCGGCGACTTCCTCTTTAATGGCCAGGAGATGTTACGTTTAGGAAGCCGCTCCGGCCGTCCTGTGCAGAAGCAGCGCTCTTTATTAAAATGATCTAAATGCTGAGAGTGCAGGCCGCTCGCACTCTGAGCTGGTCAACAAATCTTGGTGGTATGACGCAGTCAGTCTGAGCACAAGGCCGCGTCATGCTGCTTACATGAGGGTGATGCAAACAGCACTCAGGGTCTTACACTCACGGTACAACTCATAGGAAACTGTAATATCGCACGCAGACGCGCGACGAAACAACAACTTTGTCTTTTTGTTTCAGAACATCAACAGGGAGCCTCTCTACCTGCTGAGGCAATCTTAGACTTCAACTTATCGTTGAGGCACAGAGTTTAGTTTCTCAGTTTGACAGGGTATTCGTTCTTTCTGGAACTTTCTCCTGTTAAAGCATTTGTTCTTTTGTTTCAGTTAATATTATTGTCATAAATAACAATGCATACATTTCCCATAACCGTTAAATTCGGCTATATACATTATGTACATGTCACAGAAACGTGGTTCAAAAATCCTAAGTCATAATTGTCCAATATGGCACATTTTATAACAACTTTAGACTTTAGTCTAGTTTGGCATAAATTAATGTCAAGTTTGGTACAAAAATAGTTCATATTTACAAGAACAGAAATCCAGATCTTTCTCACGTAAGATTATCGTTGCTAATTCACTAAATAAAAAGGTTCTGGAAGAGGGAAACTGGGATATAAATTAGCTTTTTTTCTTTTTTTTTTTTTACATGGACCGAATGTGAACGTTAACAGTTGCAGAGTCAGAGCCGAACTCGTTGGACAGTCGCAGGGTGTACTCTCCGCCATCGGCCTCCTTCACCGCAGAGATCACCAGGGTGGAGAGGGCGGCGGCATTCTCCACGTGGCACCGCTCGTTCCCGTTGGGGAGGGTCCGACCTGAGTGGACCCATTGGACAGAGGGCGCGGGTTCTCCGGAGAACACTCCAGCCACCGTCAGGGACTTTCCCGCCTCTGCGCTGACGTTCTGCGGAAGAGCTTCAATCTTTGGTGGAAAGCCTGTTGACAAGGAGACGGATAAAGTCAGAGACCAAAGATTTACATTAAATTATTACATCACAATCACAGAAATGAGCCGTCATCTTTAAAAGGGAAAAAACACACATTATTCAGGCGGTTTGGACCCTTTTCGTAAGTCTTTGAGATTACTTTTTTTTTCAACATCTTTTCACATACTATAAAATGATTTTTAAAGATAAATAATTAGTGCTGGGCATAGATTAATTTTTTAAATCTGGATTAATCTCACTGCAATCCTGTAGTTAATCTAGATTAATCTAGATTAAAATTATAGATTTGAATTTTGCCAAAGACATTCAAAATAATATCTATCTATCTAAATGATGAAAATGCATCACAAACTGCTTGAGAAAGCTGTTCTACTATAATATTTGGTAAAGAAAAATAATGTTCCATAAGATTTACTT
>NW_024617121.1:0-1980 GCF_008729295.1 Plectropomus leopardus
CCCCCGCGACCCGACCCCAGATAAGCGGAAGAAAATGGATGGATGGATGGATGAATGCCCAGAGTTGTTCAGCATAGTGGCAGCAGTTTGTTAGGTCAACCAGAAGAAAAACCGGGCCTGGGATAACATTTCCACCAAACAGATTACTGGTAAATTGTCCAAATATGAGGAAATTGCAATGGTTTCTGTTTTGCAACAACATGCAGCTTCAAGCTAGCTTGTACTTCTGCCACTGTTCACTGAAGCAGCTTCCTGGCATCACAGCTGCAGATGTGGAGGCAGCAGCCGCTTTTAGAAATGCTTTTCCATTTGGGGGAATGCTCTTGCAGGCAGGCGGTTGTCAGAGTGGTTACTACACAGCGGTGTGAAAGATGCTTAAGCTAAACTTCTAGCTTAAAAAGTGTGTTAAACATGCACCCAAAACAAAAAAGGAATTGTTCTTGTAACCAAAGGTACAGTTTCTATCACTCTTTCTGAATTTCAACTGAATGTGAGCAGAGATGTAAAAATTAAATGTGCACAAAAGGATGAGACCTAGAGTGACAGGTTTGTCACTCAACGTCAGTACATGATATCCTTGTCTTTTCCTGTCTGAATCCATTCTCAGCCCACATTAGAAAATAAACTAAGCAGCATACCTTAAATTCATTGAAATTGGCTGAGAATGTGTTCCTAATTTGCTGTACTTCTTTCATGTAACATAAAATGAATGCCTAAAGTTATTCATTTTACTACTTCTTTATATTGCTGATATTACTGAGGTCTGCTGCTAAAATATGTGTCATGTTTCACTCAGAAGTAGTAGTACTCAGTAGTGAAGTGGGGTTTTAAGACTATGAGCGCAGCATTAGCAGCCAAATATCACATTTATTCATTTTCCATGGAGCTAAAGTTACCAATACCAAATGTTATTATGTTAAATATCGCCAAATGTGTTATTGTCAGTTTATGAGTTCTAAGAAATCATAAATCATCTTTAAGAAAGACTAGATGTTTATTGTAAGCTACCTCAGGCTCAGTTAAACCAACACGTTCTCATCCCAACTCGTCCCGTGTTGCCGCTTTGCAGTGAACGTCTGTGTCTACATATATTGTTTAAGGTATCCTTCTGTGTCTGCTGTTGAGCTGAGCTGTAACAGGTGGTGTGTTCCACATGTTTGACTTCATATTCACTCTAGAAAAGAGGATCATCATACAGTTGGCTCAGCTTTATCATTGGAAAATACTGGTTCTGGTACAGTGGTGGAAGTCACACCCACACACGGTATCACTGGGGCTAGAAATAAGATGGATAACACAAGTTAATAAAGGACCAGAAGAAAAGAGAAAACAGAGACATCAGAAGATATACAGACAGTAATGCCTTTTTACAAACACACACAAACACACCACACACACACACACACACACACACACACACCCACAGACATTAAAATGTATTGTAGGTTGAGATACAAAGTGGGTTGGTTTTATAATGTTTATAATCTTGAGGATATCACCAGGTTACATGAGCACAATTTTGCTTCTTATTAGGGAATTGAAAACACTATATTTTTATATTTAAATTGGCATGTGAGATTGTGATTATGAACTCCCTCTACCCCTTGGCTGTGTGCTTTTAATGTATGTACCATATAAAGAACACAAGTATGTATAATTATATGTGTGGTTTGTAAGACAGCAGAGTGTTAAACTCTCATTGAGTGAGCAATTCTAAATTATTATGATACCTGATCTTATAAGACATTAAAAAATGCTGGGGGTGAGGGTGAGGATGGTTGGGTGACCACTTTAGCATGGTATCACATTTTTTTTTTCTGTGGTAAGATTGTATTGATACATGGACACCAAGTATCAATATTTTTATATAGCCAACTTAAATTATTCATACAAACCGAAATAAACTTTTGGTCAACCACTAGAATTTTGACTAAATTTTCCATTTTGCCTGAAGTGAGATAAATAAATATATATATGTGT
>NW_024617122.1:0-3154 GCF_008729295.1 Plectropomus leopardus
TATAGCCTTGCCTTTTTGGTCATTTTTTCAACATGCCATATTATGGTGTTTTTGGCTGTTTTTGCGAAATTGTATGCTATGGTTAGTCTTGGCATGCTATTTCATGCTGTTTTGAGGTGTTTTCAGCTGTTTTTGGGACATGTCATTTTTTGACATTTTCGCCATACTATAGCCTTGCCTTTTTGGTCATTTTTTTAACATGCCCTATTTTGGTGTTTTGGGCTGTTTTTGCAAAATTGTATGCTATGGCATGTTTTGGCACGCGATTTTATACTATTTTGAGGTGTTTTCAGCTGTTTTTGGGACATGTCACATTTTGACATTTTTGGCATACTATAGCCTTGCCTTTTTGGTCATTTTTTCAACATGCCATATTATGGTGTTTTGGGCCGTTTTCTACAAAATTGTATGCTATGGTTAGTCTTGGCATGCTATTTCATGCTGTTTTGAGGTGTTTTCAGCTGTTTTTTGGGATATGTCATTTTTTGACATTTTTGCCATACTATAGCCTTGCCTTTTCGGTCATTTTTTGGATATGCCATATTATGGTGTTTTGGGACGTTTTTGCAAAAATTGTATGCTATGGCGTGTCTTTGGCACGCTATTTTATACCATTTTGAGGTGTTTTTCAGCTGTTTTGGGACATGTCATTTTTTGACATATTTGCCATACTATAGCCTTGCCTTTTTGGTCATTTTTTGGATATGCCATATTATGATGTTTTTGGCTGTTTTTGCAAAATTGTATGCTATGGCATGTCTTAGCACGGGATTTTATGCTGTTTTGAAGTGTTTTCAGCTGTTTTTGGGACATGTCATATTTTGACATTTTTGCCATACTATAGCCTTGCCTTTTTGGTCATTTTTTCAACATGCCTCATTATTGTGTTTTGGGCTGTTTTTGCAAAATTGTATGCTATGGTTAATCTTGGCACGCTATTTCATGCTGTTTTGAGGTGTTTTCAGCTGTTTTTGGGACATGTCATTTTTTGACATTTTTTCGCCATACTATAGCCTTGCCTTTTTGGTCATTTTTTCAAGATGCCCTATTTGGTGTTTTGGGCCGTTTTTGCAAAATTGTATGCTATAGCATGTCTTGGTATGCTATTTTATGCTGTTTTGAGGTGTTTTCAGCTGTTTTTAGGACATGTCATTTTTTGACATTTTTACTGTCACACACATAGCCTACAAGGTTCAGAGAGCGGCCAAACACATAAAAAAACGCCACATGCGTTAGAAATAAATAAACTAGTTTTTTAGTAACAACTTATCCAACAAGAAACCAAATCCAAAAGGGGAGTTGGAGATACCGGCACACAAACGATGGGAATCGCTGGGCCAACAATGCAGTTTTTTGTCGTATCAAGCTCATCCCCCTAAACAAAATCCTTTAAAAGAAAGCTGGAAAACTGGCACTGCTGGAAACCTTTTCAGCTGTTAGGACATGTATTTTTTGACAAAAACAATGCTCATTATAGGGCCTTCGCTTTTGTTCCTGCATTTGTTGTGGCCTGCGTCGGCTGTGAATGATGACCACCAAGAGAAAGCAAGCATCATCATCACCTGTCATTTGACCCATGTTTTAAGGAGCACCTGGCGGAGAGAGAGATGAAAGAGAAAAAACACAGGAACATTATTTTTGCCATACGATAGCTTTCCTTTTTGTCATTTTTTCAACATGCCCTATTTTGGTGTTTTTGGCTGTTTTTGTGAAATTGTATGCTATGGCGTGTCTTAGCATGCTATTTTATGCTGTTTTGAGGTGTTTTCAGCTGTTTTTGGGACATGTCATATTTTGACATTTTTGCCATACTATAGCCTTGCCTTTTCGGTCATTTTTTCATATGCCATATTATGGTGTTTTGGGCTGTTTTTGCAAAATTGTATGCTATGGCGTGTTTTGGCACGCGATTTTATACTATTTTTGAGGTGTTTTCAGCTGTTTTTTAGGACATGTCATATTTGAACTTTTTTCCATACTATAGCCTTGCCTTTTTGGTCATTTTTTTCAACATGCCTCATGATTGTGTTTTTGGGCTGTTTTTGCAAAATTGTATGCTATGGCGTTAGTCTCGGCACGCTATTTCATGCTGTTTTGAGGTGTTTTCAGCTGCTTTTAGGACATGTCACATTTTTGACATTTTTGCCATACTATAGCCTTGCCTTTTTGGTCATTTTTTTCAACATGCCATATTTTGGTGTTTTGGGCCGTTTTTTGCAAAATTGTATGCTATGGTGTGTGTTTTTTGGCATGCTATTTCATGCTGTTTTGAGGTGTTTTCAGCTGTTTTTGGGACATGTCATTTTTTGACATTTTCGCCATACTATAGCCTTGCCTTTTTGGTCATTTTTTTACATGCCCTATTTTGGTGTTTTGGGCTGTTTTTGCAAAATTGTATGCGATGGCATGTTTTCAGCACGCGATTTTATACTATTTTGAGGTGTTTGGTGTTTTCAGCTGTTTTTGGGACATGTCACATTTTGACATTTTCGCCATACTATAGCCTTGCCTTTTTGGTCATTTTTTCAACATGTGTTGTTATTGTGTTTTTGGCCGTTTTTGCAAAATTGTATGCTATGGCGTGTCTCGGCATGCTATTTTATGCTGTTTTGAGGTGTTTTCAGCTGTTTTTAGGACATGTCATATTTTGACATTTTTGCCATACTATAGCCTTGCCTTTTTGGTCATTTTTTTCAACATGCCCTATTTTGGTGTTTTGGGCTGTTTTTGCAAAATTGTATGCTATGGTTAGTCTTGGCACGCTATTTCATGCTGCTTTGAGGTGTTTTTAGTTGCTTTTGGAACATGTCATATTTTGACATTTTTGCCATGCTATAGCCTTGCCTTTTTGGTCATTTTTTCAACATGCCCTATTTTGGTGTTTTTGGTTGTTTTTGCAAAATTGTATGCTATGGCGTGTCTCAGCACACTATTTGATGCTATTTTGAGGTGTTTTCAGTTGCTTTTAGGACGTCACATTTTGACATTTTTGCCATACTGTTGCCTTGCCTTTTCTGTCATTTTTTCGATATGCCATATTATGATGTTTTTGGCTGTTTTTGCAAAATTGTATGCTATAGCATGTCTTGGTATGCTATTTTATGCTGTTTGAGGTGTTTTCAGCTGTTTTTAGGACATGTCATATTTTGACATT
>NW_024617123.1:0-2590 GCF_008729295.1 Plectropomus leopardus
CACTCCCTCAAAACTCATAACATCTGTAGCGTTGTGTTGTGTGATCAGACTTAAGTCCGCATCCTGATATGCCACACCTCAGGGGGATGGTTCATCTTGGAAAAGTGATCACTAACATGGATTTTAACTAATTTACAATCAATATTTGTGAGAAATAAGTATTTTTGTGTGCATAAAAAATTTCACCCAGACAACTCTCTCTCAGCAGTTTGTGTAGCAGTTCAGGCTGTTACACAAACTGCTGATATATCAACTTGAACTGGAGTTGGCACAGAGGAAAGCTAATGGAGTACACAGTGCATTGGGAAAAGGGCTCATCTCTGAAAAGCATGTCTAGTGAATCTGGTTTTCTGCCCAGTAGATTTGAAAATATTTCTTTTGCACTGGGGGATATTTTTTTCTGATGGCGGTACTAGAAGAAGAAATGTCCATCTATTTGTCTAACAAGTAGTTGTAATAAATGTCTTTCTTGAGAGCAAAATTAAATTAACCTTGTGTTTCTTGCCAACAGAATAAAATAATTTCTGAGGGTTAGTAAAATGTTTTTAATACACATTTGGATTTGTAACCTTAACTATAGAGTGCTATAAATCCATAGTGTTGTTCATGTCTGTAATAAAATTTCATACACATTGTGCTGTGAGTCAAAGATGCTTTCATGCCATCTGTCAGTGGAAGTAGCTTGAGAAATGCTCTAATATGTCTAATATTAGCTGCTTCTCCCAGTGTACATCCCTTCAGTGGCTGCATCCTGGGGGAGACCATCTGGTGGCTTGTTTGTACAATGGGGGGGTGGGGGGTGCAACACTCTACCTCTGTAGGACACTGTATACACACACATGATAGTATATTCATTCTACATGGACATTTTTAAATTGTCTCCTAACAAGCCCTTTCTTACTGAGCTTTTTGAGAAAAACCAAAAGTATTCTGTTTTTGTCTGCACAGAGGAGAAAATATATAAGGTACAAGGTACAAGGTAGATTTATTGTAATTTTTTCCTAAACGTGATTTAAAAAGAAATTAAATTAAAGTTGATCCTAAATCCTGATACATCTTTTTGGCGTCAAAGGAGGAGTTCAGGAATCTCACAGCCTGGGGAAAGAAGCTGCTCTGTAGTCTGGTGGTTCTGCAGTGGATACTTCTGTATCTTTTTCCAGATGGCAGCAGGGTGAACAGACTGTGGCTGGGGTGGCTGCTGTCTTTCAGTATTCTTTGAGCTCTGTGCAGACACCTCACTTTACCGAGGTCACTGATGCTCTGAAGATTGGAACCAGTGATGATCTGGACAGTTTTAATTACCTGCTGTAGAGCCTTCCTGTCTTGGCTCGTGCACGAACCATGCCAGTTCATGTTGTTTCCAGTCAGTGTGCTTCTATTGCTCCTCTGTAGAAGTTAACCAGGATCTTGCTCGGGAATTTAGCCTACCTAAGTTTCCGTAGGAAGTAGAGCCTTTTTTGTGCTTTTTTAACCTGGGTGGTGATGTGTGATGACCAAGATAGGTCCTCAGTGATAGTGATTCCAAGGAACCTATAGCTGTTCACCTGCTCCACCTCAGCTCCACTGATGTAGACAGGGGTGTGTGTCTTTGCCTTTTTCTTTCTAAAATCAACAATCAGCTCCTTGGTTTTACTGACATTGAGCAGTAGGTTGTTCTCTGTTCACCACTCAGCAAGATTGTAGATTTCCTCCCAGCATGAACTCTCATAGCTGTTTGTAATACGACCGATGATGGTGGTGTCGTCCGCATACTTCACAATAGAGTTTTCTTTATGTCTGGGAGTGCAGTCATGGGTGTACAGTGTGAACAGGAGGGGGCTGAGCACACAGCCCTGGGGGGCTCCGGTGTTGATCACTGATGTAGAGGAGGTGAGACTGCTGATTGGAACTCTCTGGGGTCTGCATGTAAAAAAGTCCAGTATCCAGTTGCAGAGTGTTGTACTGAAGCCCAAAGTGTTTTCCAAGTTTTCCAATCAGCTTCATGGGAGAGACTGTGTTGAATGCTGAGCTGAAGTCAACAAAAAGCATGCTGATATAGCTCCAGGTGAGTGAAGACCAGTAGATATGGTGTTCTCTGTGGATCTGTTGGTTCTGAAAGCATACTGGTGAGGGTCCAGGCTAGCAGGGATATTGTCTTTGATGTGCTGGAGAACCAGTTTCTCAAAGCACCCCATCAGGATGGGGGTAAGAAGCACAGGGCGGTAGCCATTAAGACTAAGCACCTAAGCAGACTTTTTGGGTACAGGAACGATGATGGCTGGGGGAAGCAGGTTCTTGTGAGAGCTAGATGTTAAAAATGTCAGTTACAACATTAACATTTGCTCCTGAACACTCAGCATTGAGTTATATGGGGAGATTGTTACAAAACATCCCATTTTGTGCTCAACAGTCCCATCAGGCTATTTATATTTATTAATTTATTTTTAAGTGCCAGAAAGGAAATCATGCTGACCTTGACACCCTGGCAATGGACGGGATGAAAGTGCAGCAAAATCTCATCTTTCCACAAGCAAAAACTTATGACTCGAAGGTATTATTGGAAGGTATTATTATTACTTAATTATTTCTAAAAATAGGAATTGAAAAAAAA
>NW_024617124.1:0-2535 GCF_008729295.1 Plectropomus leopardus
TTATAGTATACAAAGTGGGAATGAAGGCCAAATAAGGCCAAAACCCTCATAATTTTGCATGTCAAAAAAATGGCAAAAAAGGCAATAGTATAGTATGTAGAAAAAGTCAAAATTTGACCGCTCGTAAAAATGGCTGAAAACAACATACAATGGCTTGTAGAGACACGTTATACTATACAGAGTGGGAGTGAAGGCCAAAAAAGGCCAAAATTCTCATAAATTAGCATGTCTAAAAAATGGCCATTTTTGGATTACAGGATTTACACATTCAATTTAAAATATGGTGTGTGCATTCTCAGCCCCTTGGCGATGAATTAACATGGGATTTACATGATATTTACATGGTTTGGTCTACAAATGATGCAAACCAATACAACATGGAATTTGTGTCTCCTTTGCTGCAACCTAGTGGCCGCTGGAAGTACTATACCATGTGAGATGGCTCACTCAAGGGTCCAAACTCTCTGCGTACATTATCTGACTCTCACAGAAATGAACGACTGCTTTAGCTGGCGTCCCACCAGTACCCCTGACATACGTTTGGGTGCGAGGGCCTGTTCATCACTGCTTGCAGCTTTAATTGAGGTTTGGAATTCATGAGGTTATGACTCCTTGTAGCTCCTACTACCAACCAATAGAGAACAATTAAATGTTTCTTTATTTGTATTCTTTGTACAATATTCATCTTTTGCTGATTAATTAATTAATGTATTTCCTCTTTGACTGCCAAGTCAGGTCAAAGCCTGTCATCCCGTGGTGTGCCCTGTGTTTAAATGTCATTTAAAACAAATTTCCTGCAACTCTTATCACCTGCACTAGTCTATTATAGTTACAGTGAGGGTGAAGAGAACAGCATTACTTCTTCTACAGCTGCCAACAGCCCACCATCATTCCCACTTAGAGAATGGGTGAAATCAAAATAAGACAGTTAGGCTGGGGCACCAGGCCCCCAAAAAACTAAATCCGGTCCTGATAAAAAAACGGAAGCAATGGAAAGCAGTTGGCTAAGAGATGAGTGGTGTGTTGTTGTATTAATAAAGAATTCCCACTAAAGTCTGACTATTGAGCCGCTAATCCTATCAACATGCTTTAAAGTGGAGAATCTAGGCTTTCCACTGATATCAGATATGCTCTGTTTAGACATCCAGACGCTGCGCACTCAACGTGGTTACATCATCAATTTCTGCGCATTGATTCGCCAGTGAAACCCAAGTTGTTCCGTCCTCTGAGCCAAACAGCAGGGTTGCTAAGGCTTTGTCCCGCCTCCTGTGTCCCGATTGGATGACAATTTTAGTATTCATCTGTTCTTCACGGAAATTTGAACACACACGGAGGGAAAACGAGACGAAGTACGTGTGTTTGTTTACATGGAAACATGTAACCCAAAAATAACAGAGTAGCAAGAAAGAGCTCTGCAAAACGCGAGACCAAAATGTCAAAATGACGGTGAACAGCTGAAGAGGCGCTGGATTCATTTTTTCGAAGGAGCAGACTCGCGACGCTGCAGCTGATCCTCATCACAATCAGCTGATGCAGCGGGAGGAGGACACGCAGGACAGCGGACACTCTGGAGATATTAGGTGAGTAACTTATTTTTTACTTTGTACCTTAAGTGAATCTCTGCACGACTCTCTGAGTGAATTAAATGTTACAAGTCAAGAATATAAATGTGTGATGTGCCACATTGACTCCCCGCTGTTCAAACCCACATACATATGTTCACCAAAGTGACTTTGATGTTGTTTTCTGTTTTATAGGAAAGTGCAGTGTCTCCAAAACTGATGGAAAAGACAGGCACTACAATGCGATGCAAGGGTAAGATTTAAAGAAAAACGCTGAATGCACTGTGCTGAATGTGAATGTGTTGTGTTAACACCACAGAGCAGTATTAATTGTACTGCTTGTGTTTTCAGCTACTGGAAGCCAGGAGAGCTGACTTGGCAAACAACTCTGCTATGTTGCTTTTTTTGTTCTTTTGTAGCTGTTTTTTTTTTTTTTTTTTCAAAAAAAAATAAAGCTTGACTATTTTTAAAAGGTTCCTGGCAAATGTGTCTTTTTTTTCTTAATGAACGGATATTGTGACAGCAGGGTGTCCACCCCAGTTAAAACGTATTTGGTTTGGTTCAGTGAGTAAAGCAGGTTAATGTTATGCCTGAGGTTGATGCTTTGAGACTCAGCTGACACAGGTAGTTTTTGAAAAAGGGTTGAGAGACAAGAAGGAAGAACACCATATGACAGCAGAGCAGACAGATATATAAAATATAGTTGCTTATTGGTCTGACTTATATATCAGTAGAATTTATTAAAATATGTCACTGTTGATAATGAGCTAAATAGAACATCAGACATACACATGGCATCTGGAGGTTTGGCTTAGTGGACAGGACAAGTGCTTGATGTTCCTGAGATTGTTGGTTCAAGTCTTACTTGTTAAAAGTTACTGTTGAGTTTTATGCCATGAATCTAATAAAAATATCTGCTCTGCCAAGAACTTAGTTGCATATCGGTCTGACTCATATTTCAGAAGAGTTTTCC
>NW_024617125.1:0-1680 GCF_008729295.1 Plectropomus leopardus
TATGTGTGTGTGTGTGTGTGTGTGTGTGTGTGTGTGTGTGTGTGTGTGTGTTACCCAGGAACTGCTGTCTCTCCGCTCGTCTCTTCAGCGCGGCTCTCAGGAGGTCGGAGGTCACGTCGGGCAGCTCCGCCGCCTCTCTGTAGCTGTTGATGGCCTTCTGCAGCATGTCGTTGCTGCGCAGCTTCTCAGCCAGGTCGTCCTCCGTCTGTCGACACACGAGTTTGATGCAGTATTACCGTAGTAAAACTTCTCTGCACTGCAGTACTGTGGAGTATTACTGCGACAGTACCTGGGCTCTTCCGTAGCGAGCGCGGGGGCTCTGAGGATGCTGCTGCACCAGCGTCTCAAACGCTCTCAGCGCCTCCTCCAGCTTCCCCTGATGGAGCGAGGAAACGTCTTTACTGAAGCAATTAATGCATTAATTATAGACAAACTGTTCAACTGTTTTATTGAAGCAAAATAAATATTTTAAGTGTCATTCAGGCCCTCTGGAAAGCAGTACAAGATAAATGTACAGGTTTGTGTGTCTTTGCAGTATGGAGGATGAAAAATGACATATCAATAAATAAATACAGAAAATAATCATTGAAATAAGTAAATGAATAAATAAATACATAATGCAGAGGTCAGAATACATGTAGTTGTAGAAAAATGAAACAACAACATAAAAGATCTTTAATTATATCCAGTTTAATTATCAACTTTGATTTATTTCCATATTTACTTCAAAATGCTTAAAAAGTTTTTAGCCCTTACTCATTTATTTCTGTATTTATTCACACATTTTATTTATTTATGCTAATTTTATTAATGTAATCATTTTAATTTTTATTCAAGCATTTTTTTAAATTTTAGTATTAGTTAATTTATTAGTTAAGTTATTCAGAAATGTATTTGTTTACATATTTATTCATTTATTCCTATATTTGTTCATACATTTTTTTTTAATTCTTGTATTTTTTTCCTGTTTTTATTCATACATTTGTTTATTTTTGTATTATTTATTCCTACATTTATTTAGTCATAAATTTGTTTATTCTCGTATTTATTAAAACACTTATTTATTTATGTGTGCATTTATTTAAACATGTTTGTATGTATTTAGTTAGTTACTGATACTGCAGTAATTTCTCGTCCTCATGCTGCAGGTGTCGTGTCTGTACCTTCTTGCGAAGCTTTTCTGCAGCGTCGATTTCTGCTTTGATGGTTTTATCAAACTTGTTCAGCAGTTTGGGTTTCTTCTTCTTTGCTGCAGGACAGGAAGATTAAATAAGGAGAAAAATAAAATGTGGGCGAAAATGCAACAACTACAAACTCTTCATGCTCCTGTTTAAAATCAGTTTTTTTTTTACCTTTTTCTTTGGGCTTCTCCTCAGCTGGTTTCTCTGTTGTTACTGTCACGAAAAAGAGGAGATAAACTTAAATATTTAATTTTCACCACAGTCAGAGGGGGACGAGAATTTGGCGAAATGAGTGAAAAGAAAAGGGAGAAAAAACAACCAGCAGCATTAAAGTTCAACAGCAAAATAGCAAATTCAAAATTCAAATTCAAGATGGGAAAAATAATCAATTTATTCATCTAACCTTTACAAACCTTTTATTCATTTACTGATTCATTTAAAAACATGGGAAGAAGGAAATGACCCAAGTAAAAGAAAAGTAACAGAAAATCTTCCCCCC
>NW_024617126.1:0-1561 GCF_008729295.1 Plectropomus leopardus
TATTATTATTGTGTTTTTTGCCGTTTTTGCAACAAACTATGTTATGGCATGTCTCAGCATGGTATTTTATGCTGTTTTGAGGTCTTTTCAGTTGGTTTTGGGAGATGCTGTTTTTAACATTTTTGCCTTACTATAGCTTTGCCTTTTTGGTCATTTTTTCAACTTGCTGTATCATGGTGCTTTTGGCTGTTTTTGCAACAAACTATGCTATGGCATGTCTCGGCACGCTACCTTATGATGTTTTGATGTGTTTTCAGCTGTTTTTGGGACATCTCATTTTTTGACATTTTTGCCTTACTATAGCCTTGCCGTTTTTGTCATTTTTTTGACATGTATTATCATTGTGTTTTTGGCCGTTATTGCAACATACTATGCTATGGCATGTCACAGCAAGCTATTTTATGATGTTTTGAGGTGTTTTCAGCTGTTTTTCGGACATGTCATATTTTGACATTTTTGCCTTACCATAGCCTTGCTGTTTTGGTCATTTTTCCAACGTGTCATATCATGTTGTTTTTTGCCGTTTTAACAACAAACTATGCTATGGCATGTCTCGGCAAGGTAATTTATGCTGCTTTGAGGGGTTTTCAGCTGTTTTTCGGACATGTCATATTTTGACATTTTTGCCTTACTATAGCTTTGCTTTTTTGGTCATTTTTTCAAAATGCTGTATCATGGTGTTTTTGGCCATTTTAACAACAAACTATGCTATGGCATGTCCCAGTACGCTATTTTATGCTTTTTTGAGGTGTTGTCAGGTGGTTTTGGGACATGTCATAATTTGACAATTTAGCCTTACTAGCCTTGTGTTTTTGGTCATTTTTTCAACATGCTGTATCATGGTGTTTTTTTTTGCCGTTTTGTGTAAATACATGTCATAGCATAGAATGTTGCAAAAAGCCCCGAAAGACCATGATTTAGCATGTCAAAAAAATGGCCAAAATGCTGTTTTGAGATGTTTTCAACTGTTTTTGGGACATGTCACGTTTTGACATTTTTCACCATACTATAGCCTTGTATTTTCAGTCATTTTTCCCCACATGTTATATCATTACGTCTTTGGCCTTCTTTGGCCTTTTTTTCACATGCTATACTATGACATGTCTCTATGAGGTATAATCAGTGGGTCTTTTTTGGAAATGTCAAAATTTTAGATTTTTTGCCACACTGTACTACGCAGTTTTTGGCCTTTTGTTCAACATGCTATGGTATTGCGCGTGTCTACGAGCTCTTACAAGTGTTTTTTAGTTATTCTTTGGTCATGTCAAAATTGGAGATTTTTCAACTTAGTTGACTATGTGGTTTTCAGCCATTTTTTGGACATGCCATATTATGATGTTTTGGGCCTTTTTTGGCCCTTTTTTTCCCATGTGTTATTCTATGACATGTCTCCACCAGCTATAATATGCAGTTTACAGACATTTTCAGCACGTCATATTTTTTGCTATCCTTCAGTATGGGGTTTTCAGACATTTTTTCTAAATGCTATATCATGACATTTTTGGCTTTTTTTGACCATTTTTCGAGATCCTCTACTATGACGCGTTTGTTAATATATGAA
>NW_024617127.1:0-1347 GCF_008729295.1 Plectropomus leopardus
ATGTCCCAAAAACAGCTGAAAACACCTCAAAACAGCTTAAAATAGTGGGCCAAGATACGCCATAGCATAATATCTTGCAAAAATGGCCAAAAACACCATGAAATAGCAGGTTGAAAAAATGAGCGAAAAGGCAAGGCTATAGTAAGGCGAAAGATGTTCAAAAATGACATGTCACCAAAACAGCTGGAAACACCTAAAAACACCTTAAAATAGTGGGGCAAGACACACCATAGCATAATATCTTGCTAAAATGGCCAAAAACGCCATGAAATAGCAGGTTGAAAAAATGAGCGAAAAGGCAAGGCTATAGTAAGGTGAAAAATGTCCAAAAATGACATGTCCCAAAAACAGCTGAAAACACCTCAAAACAGCTTAAAATAGTGTGCCCAGACACGCCATAGCATAATATCTTGCAAAAATGGCCAAAAACACCATGAAATATTATGTTGAAAAAATGAGCGAAAAGGCAAGGCTATAGTAAGGCGAAAAATTTTCAAAAATGACATGTCCCCAAAACAGAAAACATGTATTTTTATGATAATGCATCCTCCATCGTTAGTTCGAGACTCTATGTCTACCTCAAGGAAGACCTACCTGCTCGACCGTGGACACCTGAGCTGGACCAGTGCCAGTAAATTTAGCAACTCAAATACATGCCTCATTCCTCAACAGAAGTCTAGTACCTGACATGTTAGTAATTGATACCTACCATCTTGGTCACAGCATTGTATAAATACTACTGCCTTTCTATGTCATTGGTGTCAGCCAGCTTTCTATGTTTTGTGTGAGTTAGTCGGCGTTTACTCTTGTCTCTGTTGAGGAGGACCGAGCACTCGTCTTTTTTGTACTTGTCTTCATTTGTTGTCTTCATTTTACTTTGTCAGTGTACTCATTTTCATTTATGTTGTACTTGTTTATTGTACTTGTGCTTGTTGTAATTTTAATCAAGGTTGTGTCTCCATCCTTCAGAAGTCATCACATAAAACTCATACTATCAATGTTGTAAAAACAGCCAAAGCCACCATAATGATGCATGTTGAAAAAATGACTGAAAAGGCAAGGCTGTAGTATGGCGAAAAATGTCCAAAAATGAAATGTCCCAAAAAATCCTTAAAAGACTTTAACACAGCTTAAAATAGTGTTCCAAGAAACACCATAGCATAATATCTTGCAAAAATGGCCGAAAACACAATGAAATAGCAGGTTGAAAAATTGACCAAAAACGCAAGGCTATAGTAAGGCGAAAAATGTCCAAAAATGACATGTCCTCAAAACAGCTGAAAACACCTCAAAACAGCATAAAATAGCATGCCAGGGCACACCATAGCATTATATCTTGCAAAAATG
>NW_024617128.1:0-1043 GCF_008729295.1 Plectropomus leopardus
GACATGCCAAATTATGCTGTTTTTGGCTGTTTTTGCATCATTCTATGCTATGGCATGTGCTCGGCACGCCGTTTGTTGTTGTCTTTAGCAGTTTTCAGCTAATTTTGAGAAATGTAAATTTTTGCCATACTATAGCCTTGCTTTTTTGGTCATTTTTTGTCATGCCATATTAAGCTGTTTTTGGCTATTGGTTTATAATTCTATGCTGTCACAAACGGAAGGAAAAAGGAAAAGGGAAGTTACACACACACAATCGTTGGAGGGAATTGTTAATTAAGGTGTATTTATTAAAAAAAAGGACGTGGATATTAAGTGCAAAACAGATAAGGTGCTGTCAAAACAATGAAATAAATCTAACATAAAGAGGACTCCTTAAAGCAAAACTGGAACTGACTAAAGATTACAGTGACAAATAACGCAAATATCTAAAACAAAACCTAACTAACTACTCTATTGACTCAGTGAAAAACAGAAAGACAAACGACCAGCACCCCTGAACCTAGTGAAACTAAACAGTGACAACACCTATGGTGAGTGCAGTACAAAATCAGTATTTCATTGTTACACTGGCCCAAATCTGGGACACGCACAGGAATCGAGTTTTCTTACACTTTACACAATTCACAAGCAAAAACTTAGCGACATGGAGATACAGGTGCTGTCTGCCGCCATCAGTAGAGCACACGGACTTAACAACATAACCGCCATCCCTCCTGGACTGGTGGAACCCCGCACCGACCAGCTGCAACAATCACAAGCCACAAGGAAGGACACGCCTTCTGGGGACAGCTGTAACTCAATTGGATAGTTAGACACACACACATACATGCATCCACATGCCACGAGAGTAGAGGGTTTAGAGCTCACGGATCAGGGCCATAACATATGCTATGGCGTGTCTCGGCACGCTATTTCATATAGTTTTTAATAGTTTTAAGCTATTTTTGGGAAATGTCATTTTTTGACATTTTTGCCATACTATAGCCTTGCTTTTTTGGTCATTTTTTCGACATTGCCAAATTATGCTGTTTTTGGCTTTTTTT
>NW_024617129.1:0-2216 GCF_008729295.1 Plectropomus leopardus
AATATTACTGTTTATTCTAATAAAACTATGATTTTAAAAAATAAAGCTATGCCTTAATTCTGGTAATATTATGAATTAATTTTCAAAATCTAACTTTTTGTTCTTTAACATGGCCCTAAACCTCTGTCGTAATATTTAGGATATAGTGTGAAAAATGCTTGCAGTTTTTTCTAATATTCTGTCTCTCTGACAAACAGTGTTGTGCATCCATTGTACATGTCAAATGATGTTGCTGGTGTCAAAAGAACAGATATTACAGCTGCACAGCTTAACAACTTCAGGCATGTTTACACTATATCCCTGATGCAGATAAATCAGGCTGTAAATCAGCAAATATCTCCTTTAGGAAAAGTGACAACCCTATAGGCTTTATTGCAAAGATCTTAGTTGGAATCTATCGGTAAGGTGCCAGATGACAGAAATGTGTTTTTAGGTTGAATTATTTTTAACCATAACTTATGTGCAACAAACCAGCCTTAGGTAAACACAACTAGCAAAATGAACTTTCACTTGGGGGAGATTACCTAGTGTAGGAATCTAGCTTTAACCACAGCAAGCATCTGACCACAAATGGTACCAAATACAGAGCGTGTCTTAAAGAGTTCACAGAAAGCTCTAAAAGGACTGGCTGATTTGCATGGTACGACCTGCCTGTCCAGAATGATGAAGTTGCAGATGTTACTCCTCTTCATCCAAATGGCCAATAGATACGGTTTAGTGGTGCTGTTGGTGACATCACCTGGACGTTTGTTCCCCGCTGAGGATAAAAGAATAAGCAAAAGTTAAAGTGTGACAATCACAAATTAATATAATTTAAATCTCTCTGGTTCACCATTATCATTATTTAAAGGTATAATTAAGGATTTTTTAAAGTAGGGCTGTATGATAAACTTATGTATAGGTAATGTATAACACACAGTACATGGCAGTCTCTGGTTTGCAGAGACAGGCAGGATGCACACCCCACAGAGGTCGATATCAAAATGCATTTTAACCACTTCTCATCCGCCACCGGTCAGCTGTTAACGTTCTGTTATCGGCTGTTACACAATCAAAATTAAACTTCATGCTAAAAACATTCTCAATACAACGTCCACCTAGATGGATATTGTATTTTTTAGGGTAGGCATTTTTTCAAAATGGCTAAAACACATTTGGATATCAACCACTCTGTGCAGCGGGGCCGAGCTGATCTGCAAAGCAAAGAGCGTGCTGCCTTCCAGCTACTGGATATCAAACACTGACGACACAGAAGTATCTCACATAGCCCTACTTCAAAAATCCTGAGTATCCCTTTAAGGTGTATAAATAGAGTTTTTCCAAAGAGTCCCATTTACAAGATGTCAAATAATGTCAATCAGTTCAACCAATTTTGCGGTTCAATACTTTCACACCACTAACCGCTTCATACATGGGACTGGAGACATTAGAGATGTGGGCAAAAAAAAGTTTTCTTCCTGCTTTTGCATCCACTCAGGTTGTCTCAAAACTTCAATAAATAATTGACATTTGTTCACTAGGCTACAACAGAAACCTTCTGGCCTGGTCTTTTCTGGCTTGGGGCTTACAGGAGTGACCATGATGTGTTATACAACATAACCATCTATCTTGTCACGCTAACGTTATATAAATACTGCTTCATCCTGAAATGACAATTAAAGAATGTCCCTTTATAAATTAATAATTAATACTGACAGTTTCCCACAAGCATGAAAAAAAATGTCTTGTCACATGTTAAATGTCAAAAGCATGGAGAAATAGTTATGCTTGAGGGGAAAAAAAACCTTCTCAGTTACCCGTGAGTTTCAGTCATGTGAGGATGTTCACCATGCGTCTTTGTGAGGAGTCAGTCAGATCTTCCAGCTGGTTGTATTCTGTGACAATACGGTCTTCACCGGGCTTCTCAGTCAGTGTGGATTCAACCGACTGTCAAACGACAGAGTACAAGGCAAGCAAATATTTACTTAAATCAAAAAATTGTTCACAATAAATACACCTTTTTGATTCAAAAAGTGAGCAAAACTCAAAGACAGACGTCACAATCAACTTACATGTCTGGCATCCTCATCCAGGAAGGCTGAATCAGCAGAGCTGTGGGCTGAACAGTCTAACACCGAACTGGTTTCAACGTAACCAACAGACCAGCGGACAAAGTTGTCTCCTGGGAACCTAAGTGCATTTGAGGAGAAAGAGAAGGAAGAAAAAACAAAAACAAA
>NW_024617130.1:0-1068 GCF_008729295.1 Plectropomus leopardus
GTGTGTGTGTGTGTGTGTGTGTGTGTGTGTGTGTGTGTTTGTGTGTGTGCGTGCGTGTACACACGTTGAGGTTTCAGATGTCTTCTTGTCTAAACTTAGAGTCCTCGCTCATTAAATGAGACCGTTTGTATCGTCTGTCTCTCAGCGTCTCACACGTCAGATTAACTCACTCTGACTCACTCTGGTTTTTATTAGAAATACCTTGAAAACTTCCAAAATGATATAATTAAAATTTCAAAATAATATCAAAATAATAAAAAGTAAAATATTTGAATAATATTTAGAAAATTGCCAAAATAATATCATAAAAATATCAAATTTCTATCAGAGAAAATATGTGGAAAATATGAGTTAAAAATTTTGAAGAAAATATTCCCTAAAATATTAGAATGATATTATTAAAATAATGAAGAAAATATGCAAACTAATATAAATATTCATAAAACTGAAGTTTGTGAGGATTCAGAATAAATCTGGATTCACGCGTTCAGATTGCAGGTTTAATCAGTTTGCACAGTTCACAGTTTTGTTCAGTCAGAGACGGCATCAGCGGCTGAAAGATCAAACTGAAAGTGCAGGATGTTGGACGCAGCGTTTACGTTGAGTTTTCTGCTGAGAGTTTAGTCTCATACGAATCAGGACGGTGTCCAGCTGGAAACATCGATCCGTCACGTCTCAGCCGGCTGGGACAGACGGCAGCAGCTGCAGGAAGCAGAGAGACATCAGAGACTGAAACTGAGCGCACGCACACACACGCACGCACACATGCACGCACACACGCATGCACACACGCATGCACGCACACACACGCACACACACGCACACACACACACACACACACACGAGTAAAATAAACAAAATAATCTCAGGATAATTAAGATCTCCACAAAAATGTCAGGAAATATTTCTGAAATAATACCAGAAAATCTACAAAAGATACAAGAAAAATATCCAAAATAATACTACTAAATTAAAAAATAATTTAGTAAGGTACTGACAAGAGTGTCAGTAAATAATACCGGTAAAATCTACAAAAAATGTCTAGAAATTATCCAAAATAATACCAGT
>NW_024617131.1:0-1352 GCF_008729295.1 Plectropomus leopardus
GTGTGTGTGTGTGTGTGTGTGTGTGTGTGTGTGTGTGTGTTTGGCAAATAAACCTCAACCTTAATTTGTTTTTGTTTCTGAAGCAAAAAGATGCAGAAAGATCTTTGAAAAAACAGAGATAACGAAAACACTCTCAAAAAACTTACTTACAATACTTCTCCAAATGTTTCAAAATAACCAAAACAAAAAATAAAAATGAATTTCTGTCATTTTGCTAATTGATTAATTGTTAAATTGATTGTTTCAGCTGTTTTTGTATTAACTGTTGGGTAATTTATTCATTAAAAAAATCACATTTTATAAACTCTTCTGTTAAACTTTAAAGTATGCAATACAGCAAAGAAACAAAGAAAACAACATACTCAAAAACTCAAAATTCAAAAACTCAAAAAAAGACCCCTCTCTCAAAAAAACTGTAAATTGTTTTAAAACCCGGAAAACACAAAAACAAGCAAAAAAAAAGCAAAACAAAGCAAAAGGAAAAACCCAACAACCTCAAAATAAAAAAACATAAAAAAACTTTAAATCAGAATAAATTATTAAAGCTTATTAAATTAAAATTATGAAAGCTTTAAAATATTTTTTCTGCAGAGCAGTGTACTCAGCTCTAGTGTACAAAGCAATCTATCGCCTTTTTCTTTAGCAGCTTTACGCGTGTTTTAAAAAACCTGCGTGCATGCTTTTAAATTTTGGTGGGAAAGAGGTAAGAGAGTCGACTGCACAGTTAAAGTTTATTTCCTGTTTTATTCTGAGAGTCCAGCTGCTCGTGTGTCAGGTCTTGTGTGACTTCCTGTCTCTGTCTGTTTTCTGACGCACCTGTCCTCCATCAGCCTCGTCAGTCCTCCCAGAGTCCTCCCTGCACACCTGCTCTGTGTGAGTCTCGTTAGCTCGCTGTCTTTTCCTGTCCACCGCCTCCAGCTGCGTGTTGTTCCTGTGATTAGTGTTTTTGTGTATATATACGTGTGATCTTCTCTTCGTTTCTTGTCAGTTCGTCTGTGTTTGCCGCTGCGTTTCCTCTGTGTTCATGGTGTCGCTCCGCTCTCAGTCTCTCCTGTTCTCTTCATCGCTTCATTTAGTCTCAGCTCAGTTTGGATTATCACTTTTGTACTTTGAGTTTGTTGCCTGCCTGTTTTTGGAGATTTTTGCCTTTCACAAGCTATTTGACCCTTTCAAAACTGAGCAAAAACAAGAAGTTAGTAAAAAAAGCAACAACTAGAAAATAAGGAAAAGAGAAAAAAAAACTTAAAGTGTGAAAAATGAAAATATTCATTTTCTTTTTCTTTTTTAGATAAACAATTTTTAGAATTATAAATATAGTTTTCTGGAAATTGTTCCCTTTTTTTAAAAAAAAA
>NW_024617132.1:0-1165 GCF_008729295.1 Plectropomus leopardus
ACACACACACACACACACACACACACACACACACACACACACACACATCGATCAAACTTTCCTCCTCCACTCCACTGAGCGCGCTCAGAACACAGGAAACGCAGCGCTGCAAACGCTCTCAGCCAGACAGACAAATATCTAAGTTCAACATCATCACGTCCTCAGCTCGAGCTTAAAGATCGACTTCGCCTCTGAGTTCAGCTCTTCTGTTCTGACGGCGTTCGAGATTGTGGCGGAGGATTAGGGCCACGATAAAGAAAGAAACAAAGATTTCAAGAATAAAGTTGCAATTTTGAGATGTTGACTATTTTGAGAAAAAAATGTCTAATAATGTTGACTTTTTTCTCATTAATTTACAAGATCACTCCTGTAATATTTTTAATTTACTCCTGTAAGTTTTTTTCTCATGATATTACGACTTTTTTTCTCGTAAATTTTTATTTTAATCTTGTAATATTACAACTTAATTCTTGTAAATTTACAGTTTATTTTTTATAGTATTAAGACTTTTTCTCATGAATTTACAAGTTTAATCTTTTAATATTTCAACTTTATTCCTGTAAATTTACCATATTTTCTAATAAATTTCACAACTTGTTTTCACGTAAATTTACATGTTTAATTTTGTTATATCAACTGTATTCCCAATTATTTCTGAGTTTCTTCTGAGTATTATAACTTTTTCAAGTAAATTTGTGATTTAAATCTTGTAATATTAAGACTTTAATTACATAAATTTGCCCGTTTTTTTCTCATAATATGATGACTTTTTTTCTCATAAATTTACAACTTTAATTGTGTAATATTACATATTATGTCTTTGTTTTTGAAATATAGGATTTTTTTTCTTCGACATGGCCCTAATCCTGCGTCACACGCAGTGATGAAAACATCCCGGATAATAACATCACTGTCGGCTGATAACTGCGACCGAAGCTCAGAGCGCTGCTGTGAGAAACTTTTTAGTTTCTCAGTCTGTAAACCGAGTTTCCTTCAGTCTCCATGTTTCCACGTCAACATTAAAACTGACTCCAACAGGAAGTCTCGGGTCGGATCAGTTCCTTCTTCGTTCTCAGCGACACGAAACCAACAACCTCACAAAAGTCCATTTAAGGTCAATGCTGTTTATTTTTTATCGTCCGCGCTCATCAGTCACCCTAAATGT
>NW_024617133.1:0-1445 GCF_008729295.1 Plectropomus leopardus
CAATAACCAGTATCTGCAAGTTATTCTATGTAGTTTTTAGCCATTTTAAGGAGGGATCAAACTTTGACTTTTTTCGACATACTATACTATTGCCTTGTTGGCCATTTTTTTGACATACTCGATTATGAGGGTTTTAGCATTTTTTGGCCTTTATTCCCACTTTGTATGCAATAACCAGTATCTGCAAGTTATTCTATGTAATTTTTAGCCATTTTTAGGAGGGGTCAAAATTTGATTTTTTTTCGACATACTATACTATTGCCTTGTTGGCCATTTTTGTGACATGCTAAACTATGAGGTTTTTAGCATTTTTTTGGCCTTTATTCCCACTTTGTATGCTATTAGGCATCTCTAAAAGTTATTCTATGTAGTTTTTAGCCATTTTTAGGTGCGGTCAAAATTTGACTTTTTTCGACATACTATACTATTGCCTTGTTGGCCATTTTTTTTTACATGCTCAATTATGAGGTTTTTCGCATTTTTTTGGCCTTTATTCCCACTTTGTATACAATAACCAGTCTCTACAACTTATTCTATGTAGTTTTCAGCCATTTTTAGGTGCAGTCAAAATTTGACTTTTTTCGACATACTATACTATTGCCTTGTTGGCCATTTTTGTGACATGCAAAATAATGAGGTTTTTAGCATTTGTTTGGCCTTTATTCCCACTTTGGATACAATAACCAGTCTCTACAAGTTATTCTATGTAGTTTCTAGCCATTTTAAGGATGGGTCAAAATTTGACTTTTTTCAACATACTATACTATTGCCTTGTTGGCCAAGTTTTTGACAGACTCAATTATGAGGTTTTTCGCATTTTTTTGGCCTTTATTCCCACTTTGTATACTATGACATTACTCTGCAAGTTATTCTATGTAGTTTTTAGCCATTTTTAGGTTCGGTCAAAATTTGACTTTTTTCGACATACTATACTATTGCCTTGTTGGCCATTTTTTGACATGCAAAATAATGAGGTTTTTCGCATTTTTTTGGCCTTTATTCCCACTTTGTATGCAATAACCAGTCTCTGCGAGTTATTCTATGTAGTTTTTAGCCATTTTAAGTAGGGGTCAAAATTTGACTTTTTTCGACATACTATACTATTGCCTTGTTGGCCATTTTTTTGACATACTAAATTAAGAGGTTTTTAGCATTTTTTGGCCTTTATTCCCACTTTAAATACTATGACGCGTCTCTACAAGTTATTCTATGTAGTTTTTAGCCATTTTTAGGAACAGTCAAAATTTGACTTTTTTCGACATACTATACTATTGCCTTGTTGGCCAATTTTTTGACATACTCAATTATGAGGTTTTCCGCATTTTTTTGGCCTTTATTCCCACTTTGTATACAATAACCAGTATCTGCAAGTTATTCTATGTAATTTTTAGCCATTTTTAGGAACAGTCAAAATTTGACTTTTTTCGACATACTATACTATTGCC
>NW_024617134.1:0-3875 GCF_008729295.1 Plectropomus leopardus
TCTCATCATCTCATCTCGACGTTTGAGGGAGGAAGGAGCTGGTAGTCTATTGACAAGTGAGATTTTGTCGCACTTTCCACCATCTTTTCCAGTTAGCCTATTCTTTCTTTTTAAATTTGACATCTTTTTGTAATTTTTCATTAATTTACATTCAGCTCAATAGCTCCCAGGTCATGTGACCAATGGACTCAAAATCAGTGTGGGATGATAGTACTCCACTGGCTACATGAGGTACACCTCTTATTTTTACATTTTAAATCTCCAAATAATTTTTATTATTTTTTTATATGTAGCATAGGAGCAAATGTCTGTCGAGCAACCAACATAAAACTAACTTCACTGCGGTGATTTTATCCGGTTTTAAACAATATTTCATACTACATCTTTAGCTCCTCGCTGCCTAAACGAAGTATTTTCACTCTGTGAAGTATCTTAAACATCCTGACCTGCTCGGGACAACCATGTCTCTGTGTGTGTGGACTGCAGTCCTACCTTAGTCCAGCTGAAGACAGACATTATCCGACTATATGTCGATCTCAAGCAGGACAAGCTAATCCTGGAGCTGTCAAAACCACCGGCAGCCGTGAGACCAGCCTGTCCTGCACCCAGGACCGTGCAGCTTTAGCCGGGGAAAACCACTCAGCTATTCCGCGGTCTCTGGGCCTCCCTGTGGTGCGAAACCAAACAAAAGCCTGCTGGACTCCTTCCACCCTGAGCCTCGGATCCAGGTTAGGAGCTGCAGGTCACGCCGGGGTAAACATCGCCTCCAGCCGCTCTCTCAGGAGCCTCTCTACCCTCTCTGGTGCACCCTGGCCCGGCTAGCTGTCCTCCACCATCGGCGGCTGGGTGAGGACGACATCACACCCGCACTCCTCATCGGCAACCCGGACCCCGATCTTCAGCCCGGCGGCGGCTGCTGGAGGAGGCAGTGTCCGGCCGACAGCAACATCCACCCGGTGCCGATAGGAGCGGCTGCAGGTCCCTGTAATCCAGATCACCTCCAGACACTGACCCTGGGTGAAGTCGAAGCGGGCACCCCCGCATAGCTCGTGCAACCCCCAGAAAGAACACCTGTCCTAAAGACTGTCCACCAGCGACACCAGTCTGCAACGATCTGGACTAACAAACGCGATTTTACCGGACTTTTTTAGATTTTAAAAGCCCGCGTTTTTATTTCAGGCCCCGTCCAGACGCTGGGTCGCGGTTCTGGGCGCTTCAGGGTCAATGTGGATCTCACAACTTCGGATTTATTGATAATTTCCACCTGTTCTGGCAGCGCTCAGCATCCTTCAGACGGGATGTTGTCCACAAACATGATCCATTGTGGACTTCCTGCTCACCTGTATGTCAGACACGTGTGTCCCTGATACTCACTTCTCATTGGCCACCTGTTCTTGCTCTGCACAGCCATCTGAAATGATTGTCTCCGGTACTACCGACTACCACCGTCTGCTGGCCCCCCACCGCATTACATCCACCTCACATACCTGGTCATTGTAACAGCGTGGACCCCTAAATTACCCTGAGGAGGGTGTTAACTGGATAAATCTGTCCGTGTGAAGTGATCATTAAAATATGTTATGAGTTTGTTCAATCACAGAAAGATTTGTTATTGAGCAAATTTGAATGACCAAAAAAAAATCACCTTGTATGTAAAAGGTCTCAAAATCATGAAAAAAAATATATACATATACATAATATTCTCTGATGTGAAAAGCTGGGGGCGTGTCCACTGGAAGAGTGGAGGCCACGCCCATTTTCGGGACTACGCTAATAATACTTTAGGCTTTTATACTCTTACATTATCAGGGGCGGGGTTATGCTGAGTATAGCTCCAGTATGTCATCGAGCTATGGTTTTGGGCCCGCCCGAAAAATTTTAAAACAGGAAAATGGTGAAAAAAACCAGAGATAGCAAATTTGAAACTTTAGACCGTCAAAACCTGGTAGAAGCTTGCGTTGCACCCATTTATCACTGTTTTTGTTGTAAGCTCCCTTTTCCCCAGCCCAAAATCCTACCGCTGTGTCAATCAAATCAAACTGCTATTGATTTAGTTCTTGTTGGATATGGCGACTATTTCGTATCATTATTAGCTATGTGACCTCAGACACTGGTCGTATGCGATGCAATAACATTTTAATGGTTTCATTCATTAACAGAGACTTGGTACCAATCGGGTGACATAACAAAACCCGTCTCAAGTTATATGCCGAAGCCGTAAGTGACAAAACATTTCGAAACAGTTTGATTAAAGGGTCAGACATCTCCGGCAAAATGTGAGGAATTTGCCAAATTTTTTAGTGATCGTGTGTCCTCTATTAGAATAGACATTCTCAGAATACTATACTATGATTTTTATATGCCATTTTGGATGACATATAATAGGACTTTTTATGCTTTTTTTGGACGACATATACTATGTCTATATGTCTTTTTTATGCTACTTGGAGGACATGTTATAAACTACTTTATATTTTTGATGATGACATACTAAATACTATTTCTTAAACTTCAATATAGTATTTTTTTGTTGTTTTTTGCAGTTGTAGACACCATACTATAATATTTGTTGAATACTATTTTGGACAACATACCATTTTATGACTTTTTCATGCATGTTTGAAGGACATACTATACAATTACTTCTTTGACTGTAACTTTTTAAAAAATTTTTGTGACATACAATATGACTTTTCTATGTAACTTTGGACAATATACCACTCTATGATTTTTTTCTGCTACTTTGGACAACACACCATACTATTACTCTTATATGCTATTTTGTACAACACTCTATACTGTGACTTTTTTTTCCAATTTTGGATGACATACTGTACTTTAATTTTTTTTGCTATTGTGACGATATTTTGTAACTCACCGTACGAGGCTGCCATATCAGGTTCCTCTGCTTTATAATTCACAGTCCGAGTTTGGGGCCAAGCTTCAGTCTGAAATTTTTCTCCACAAGCTTCTTTTTTTCAGTCTGCGTCTGCAGCTCTTCATTTGGTTCCTGCTGTTTACTCAGTGTTGTTTCAGAAATCCCAAAATGACGTTTTTCCTGCACGTATAACAAGGTTTAGCCCGACCACGTGATTACTTCGTATTAGTTTCAAAGTTCACAGAGAAGTTCCTGAGAAGTGACTTTGTTTGATTATCTGACTCAGAGTACACAGCTGAGGCTATAAAACACACACACACACACACACACACACACACACACACACACACACACACACCTATCTCACATGATTTGGTTTTGAGCTTTAATATCACACTCATGTTGCATTCATATCGCTTATTAAAGTCTGTGTATGAATCTCAGAGGTTTCGCTGTAACAGCCTCAGTTTCAGGACAGTCAGTTCAAATTTGGTGCTAAATTAAGTTTAGTAATTTCATCTCAAACTTGATTTTGTGAGTCTTTATTTTCCAATTTATATCAGCAATTTTAAAAAAGTTTTCCAAAAAAGGAGGTACAGTATGCAATTTGGTCATAACTTTGGGGAGACAGACAGTATTCAGTTGGTAGACTTAATACTTAATAATTTTGGCTAATTTCTATCTTAACCCAAAGAGTATTTAAGATTTTTATTCATGTTTCATGTCATATTCTGAAAGACAAACCTGAGACAGTCTGAGGAAAATCATGTCCCTCCTGTTACTTCTGCAGCATCTGCTAAATTAAAATAAACATACTATCAGAACAGGCAGAACTGAGCATATATAAAACAAGATTGTGTTACTGCAGAGTCTATTTCTTACTGCAAATGTTTTTAGAGACGTATTTAGTGTACTGTTGAGCTGTAAAATAAGAAAACTTTGACCTGGCCGCTGTGTGGGATACAGTGAAACCTCAAACCAGCCGAACCAACTTTAA
>NW_024617135.1:0-1383 GCF_008729295.1 Plectropomus leopardus
AAACACACACACACACACACACACACACACACACACACACACACACACACACACACACACACACACACACGGGTAAGTGAGGGCTGTAATGCTAAAAAAAAAGAGCAGTGAGTGATTTTATTAACACAGTTTTCTTGTGCTGCTTTTCGACCATTTGAAACCTAAAAAAAATGATTTCTTTCAAAACATGACCGACTTGGCAAGAAGTGTATCACAAATTGCAAGAAATAAGTAAAATATGATATGAACTTTACCTGCAAATTAGTTTTATATATAAAAAAAGGTTTATTAGAAGATTATTCTTAAAACAGGGAAAAACTGGATTTATAAATATTTACAATTATGTTACAGAAAAAAATGCAATAAAACATATGAAATAATTTTTTTTGTATTTTCATTGTCATTATTATTTGACTAATTTCATGCTAATTTGGGGCCATGTCTCGTTGCCTTCTCCATTTGTTTTTTTAATCGGAATAAATCCGTAATTCACCTACTTAGATGTAAAAAATGCATTATTCTCCACGGTGTCTCTCTGCCTGCTGGCCACCGACGGTTTACAGTCCTGTAACTTCTCCCTCCACCACTGGTGGTGCGTGCTGCCCACTACATACAATGAATTTCATAAAAAGTGCCTGCATTTATGACGATATTAAAAAAATACCTTCGGGAATTCCAAGACAACCCCTAATTTTGACCTAGTCTTGTTGTAACAGTGAAATGTCCCAATCAGTTCACACACCACACAAACGTCTTCTAATCTGAGGAATCCTTATCGAGAATGTGTTTATGTAACAAAACAGAGCAAAACAACTCAAACTCCAGCAGATAGCACATTGACCCGTGCTGATGTGTTGATTAAGCAAAAATGCAAAACACTGCCTTGTTCCAGATTGTATATTTGGGTTTGGGAGTGTTTCTTTGACAAAACAATTGCTTCAAAGACGTCACTTTTATAGACAAAACAACAAATCAGGACACCAAAAAAGAGAATATCAGCAGATTAACCTCTTAAAGTCTGGAATATTGATATCAAAAATCCAGAAACAGTTTGGCTCTTACAGCAGCGTGATATCTATAGATTTGAGGTACTTGCAATTTTTTAAATATTTTTGCAGTTGGACGACTTTCCGAACACCTCACAGTGTTGAATCAGCCCGTGTTTGTCCGAAAGGTGGAGTGCACAAGAGAAGTGCGGACATCTGTGTTTAACTTCAGCCAGCGATAAAACATTAATAGATAAGGTAGGTGTGTGCGTCTACGTGAGTATGTAAGCGATACTGCAGAGTCGAGCTCGTGTCTGTTACATTACCGGAAACGAGACCTGACCCCCCATCGGCTGCTGGAATTACTGGAATTAAACACACACACACACACACACAC
>NW_024617136.1:0-1037 GCF_008729295.1 Plectropomus leopardus
GAACATGAACATGAACATTGCATCATATACTTACATACTCCAACATACTAGATTTCGTTATCTTTCGATACAGTTTTTTTTTTCCTTGCCCATGTGCCCTTGTGTATCCTTCTGCCTGTGTCCACTCACTAAATTTATTTTTGTTTGGTCTGCGAATGCAGCGCAGGCAGAACTCTTTTTTTCCCTCAGCAGCGGTTTGTAGAGTTTTTAGTCGTGGGGAATAACATTTGATTTGTCAATGTGATCAGAGCTTCTGAGATCAGTAGATGAGAGGAGCAGTTGTCTGTGAGTGAAAGCAAATTTTTAGACCCATCGCCGTACATGGCTTAGTTTCACTCTCACTGCGCCTGGCGTTCTGCTACTCCGTCTGTGCCCAGAGTACGCTCTGTGCTGCAAGAACATTATATATCCCAACCCTGCACCTAATAAACAGTCCAGCTCCAAAAATACAAATCAGACCATGGTGGCAGATGTTTCAATCATTGTGGACTGCCACAAATAAATGAATATGTGGGAAAAACATTGACCACTACCACTGGTGAATGTAATCGTATTTTCCGAAATATTGTATGTATGTCACCCTTGTATTGTATGTTTTTTCCATATCGCCCAGCCCTACAGTCAACCTTAGTGCGTTTGATCTGCTGACTTACTTACCTCTAACAAAGTCAGCAGACGTCAGAAGCAAACTCGACTGAACTGAATCATGAATGACATTATAACATCCTTTAAAAAAAACAGTGAAAGATCATCAGTCAAATGTTGACCTTTGGTGCCTGCAGCCTGGCTTTGGAAGCTGGAGTCATTCTGGTTAGAGCCAACCACACAATCTTTGCTTCCTGTCATTTATTTCCTCCAGACATAAATTAGGTTTAGCACAAATTAGTGTGAGTTTCCTACCGTGTTCATCATACTTCTTGTTACTGGACTCTCTCCCTCTCGTGCCACGTGCTCCTCACTTTGCTGTCACTTTATTTCCTCACATCTCCATATGTATGTATATATATGTATATATATAGATATATATATATATATAC
>NW_024617137.1:0-1305 GCF_008729295.1 Plectropomus leopardus
AAGTAGTCTAGATCTTTTTAAACAAATGAAAAAGCTTGGACACAGGGATGGGCAGGCTGACAAAGGATCAAAGTCTGATAAATGATTAAAAAAGGATCAGTATTTGTAGGTCTCTCATATGAAACACTATAGACAAATGCTGCAGTTAGCACAGCAAACGCTAATTTCCAAGCTAGTTATTCACTATGAAAAGAACAAATTTTACAAAACTAACAAAGTTCCATAACTGAAGTTGGGGAACAAACACGTCTGAGCCTCTCTCCTGTCCTTTTCTCCCTCCCGCTTTCAGCTAAAGAGCTACACAGGATTCAGTGGAGCCTGGAGACTCTCTGCACTAAGACAGCACCCTCATCCTGAAAATCAGCTCCCTGTCCTCTGCAAGCCTATCCCTGTTCCTTATTTTTATTAAATCATATACAAGGCTTCCTAATGGTGTGCTCCTTGTTTGGGTAAAATGTTCTAATGCAGTTTTTGAAAATGATAACCTCACATATTTTTTGTAGTTGTAATCTGTGGTGAGTGTAAGACTTCTGCTGGCATTACTCAACAACATTTTCCTCATCTGCGTGTCAGCGTGCCTTTCTCTTCACACCTGGATCGTCCCTGTGCAGCACAGCAAATCATTGTGGAGACCATCTGAGAGGACACCAAGGACATATACCAACTGCTTGATGTGCTATTTATGTTTCTGAGTTTATTAGATATTAATGAAATTAATTAATTGCAGTAAGTCAGTAAAAAGACAAAGAGAAATAAAATACACGCTTATATATATATATAAGCAATAAACAGCAACCTGCTCCTTTACCATGGTAAGGTAAGTCTAAAATATGACAGCATAACCATATTTGTCTTATCCACATGACTCATATTTATACTATGTAATTATACATTTTACATATATAAGTACTGTACATATACAGTATATTTATGTGCATGTGTGAGTGTCTGTATAATTTTGATATATTTTGCATTTTAAAATATATTTTATTTTTTGTATTTTAATCATAATTAACCTTTATTTAGCACTCAGTCTATTCTTTTCTATTGCCTCTGACTCTTGTCCTGCTGAAATGTGTGAATCTCTCGAGTGTGACATTAATCAGTTTAATCTAAACCTGGTTATTAACATTAATCTTTAAATATAAACATGTTTTACAATATAACAATATAATAATGAAACTACATACGATGTGCTTTGTGTATATGTGTATAAATCAATGTGGTTATAGACTGCTGAGTTTTGTCTCTCCATATATTGTATTCCAATTAACTATTCGAAGCCCCCATGTGTCACGTGACTAC
>NW_024617138.1:0-1053 GCF_008729295.1 Plectropomus leopardus
GTCAAATCAAAAATGCACACACACACATACACACACACACACACACATACATACACACACACACACAGACCAAGAGACCCACCCACACTGAGCCAACACACACACTCTCCTTCTGTCTCTGCCTTCTCTGTAAGTAGATCTGCCTGCGTTTCCATGGTGATCAGCGGTTTTGTGTTTCCCAGGATATCATATGGAGGCGTAACACACTTGGCTTCAACTACACGAATACACACACACAGACACACACACAGACACACACAGACACACACAGACACACAGGCTGAGGTCTCAGCATCAGTTTTCAGACGTCGCTGATGGTTTGAATGACACACACACACACGCACACACACACACACACACACACACACACACACACACACAGATCGCTCTGTCATGTTTCAGTGTCAGAGATGTTCAGCTCACAGTGATGGAAAACACTGAGAAGTAGCTAATCCTCTCGTGGTGAGAAGCTGAAATCACATCATTTTATTGCTTTAAACAGTTAATTATCAAACTTTCTGTCGTCAATCAGATCTACTCAAACGTCAACTCACTCTACGTTTGACTATTTTCTTTACAAAAGACACTGAAGCGTTATGACTAAGAATATTTCTAATTTTACTTACATTACTCTAGGTATTATTAATGATTAGCAAATACTTTTATTAGGGCTGGAAGACTGTGGCAAAAATCAAAATCACAGTTATTTAGCAGGATTACTCACTGACTTTGGAAACATTGTGCATTTATTGAACTTTTGGGGAAAAAATGTCTTAACTTTCTTTAAGTGCAGGAGTTAGGTGAACTAAACATGCCACAGGCTGACTGAGATTGAGATTGAGTTTTAGGGAGGGGTGAAAGTGCACCGCTGTACAGGATTTACAGTATAACACCCGACAAAACATGAGCATCTTTGCAAAACAGAAAGTGGCACAATAATCGTTTATAGTAATCTTATATGAGCTTGTTTTTATAGGCCTTGCTGTTGGAAGCTGCACATGAAACACAAAAAACAAATCACACTGCCATCAGTTGTATGAGTCCTAATAATAT
>NW_024617139.1:0-2091 GCF_008729295.1 Plectropomus leopardus
GAAGAAGAAGAAGAAGAAGAAGAAGAAGAAGAAGAAGAAGAAGAAGACAGCCTAGCTATAAATATGCACAGTAATGTTATAATGTTTCAAATACATTCAGCACACCCATAAAGTAACTTTTAGTATGATTGTATTTGACCACAGATAACAACAAATAACATCAACTAAAGCAGCTGTAGAGTCGACTCATCTAATCTCAACTGTGTTAGCAAGTTACCGAAAGTTATCAAGTTAACGTGACTGACTGAATAACCGGCCATTTCAGCAGAATTACATTATATAACGCAACCAAACTTCAATGCATTAACTTGTCCGTAAACATAATTTCTGCCTGAGTCATGTCATATGGAATTATGATCAATACATGATTGCATGTTACTTCACAACATCAGAAAATCAGTGTTTTTTAATGTTTTGATTGAGAAACAGAAAAAATTGCATCCTGCTTAAACTAGCACATAAAATATTGACCACAATTAAGATTTTTCTTTTGTCCATTTCTTTTGTTTACATTGTCAGCAAAAACAAAATGCTTTAAACTGTCTGCACAGAGTTTGATATGCTCCTGACCAGCATTAACATTTCTTTGTCATTTGACATTATTTCGATTATAACTGTTTTGATTCCACCTCAGATTTGTAAAAATGATCTACTGTTTGGCAAATGTTTTTCATGTTCCTACAATAAATAAGATTTTACACCACAATTAGGAGGAGCAAAAATCAGCCCTTAAACTTAAAAGAAATAATGATTTGACATTTATCGTGATAACTACAAACATAACCATTTGTTGTCATGATAACACTTTTAGCCATATCACCCAGCTCTAGTAAAATCTGATCAGTTCTTTGATGTTTCAATTTTTTGGAATTTTCATGTTTTAAATAGAGCTGCAACTAAAAGCATTTTCATTACTGACTGACCTGCAGGTTTTCTCAGTTATCTGTCTGAAGGAAAGTGAAAAATTGTCATTGCCCAGGGGTCACTGTGACATCTTTAAATTCTTGTTTTATCTGACCATCAGTCCAAAATCCAAATAAGCAGACGAAGCGCTAATTTTATTAAATCACCTAACTTTTTTTCTTGCCACCCTTCCTGTCTTTATTTCTTAATTTCTATATCTATTTATATGTTTATGTATGTGTTGCTGGCTACCATTAAGTCCATAAAATAAAGGAATCAGCCCCGAAAATACAATGCGTGTGTTTTCAGTATCAACATGTAGACACCAGGCTGCTACAGTTTCCAGAAACCAAGCAAACAAACGCAAGGACATGACCTCTACAGCCCACACAGGAGCCATCAAAGAAACAGGTAATAATAATGAAAAAAAAGATAGCGATGGGAGGTTTTGTTGTTTGAGCAAAAACAACGATTCAAGGAAGGAAATGAGTGGTGCTGGAGACAGATCAAGTGTTTTCATGTTGACAGGATAAACCTTTGAACTGAGAGAAAAAGACGGAGGAAAAAAGAGAAAAAGAAACGACAGAGAATTGATTTTTTCCGTCGAGGCGAGGAGGCAGAGGAGCGTGTCCCAAAAGGTTCCGTTAAAAATATGGAGATGAAAAGGAAAGGCGTGGAGAGGCAGATAAAGACAGCCAGAGGATGCAGACGGACGGCGAGGGAGGGATGGTGATGGAGTGTGTGATACAGCTTAGTGTGTGTCCATATCTTCCCATGTGTTTGAGCTGTAACCCACTGAGAGAAATCAGATTAATACCCGCCCAGATTGAATCACTGGCTCTTTTGTCAGCTGCAGTTCACTTCAAATCCTGCACCATCAGAGCACAACTCAAACGTTTAAACTTTGCCCACACCTTTTTCACTGAAAGGCTGTCATATTTCCAGTACATCTCTCTATATATATTTTATCCTCAGAAGACTAATGTCTACCCCTGGAGACTCCTTCAAGAAAGACAAGAAGACAAATGAAAAGATTTGTGTGACTTTGACCGCCTCATCACCTTGCATTACGATGTGTCTTGTATCCAGATTGTATTTACATATGATTTAACCTTATCACATTTACACCTGGTACTTATATGTGGCTCCGTTGTTTACATTAAGATCTGACTGCTCCATCTAGCTCAA
>NW_024617140.1:0-1236 GCF_008729295.1 Plectropomus leopardus
TGTCATTTTTTGACATTTTCTCCATATGTTACAACCTAAAATTGTTAAGTCTAGGGACAAAGGGAAGCAACACAGCGCTGTGGTGTTTTACAGGCTGGATAGCCATTTATTGTTCAACACAAGCATGAATGAATGAACTGGCCCAGCATCAAATGGGCAGCAAACACACAATCAAACAAAGAGAGAGGGCTTCAGGTGGCGGCAGGTGGCTGCAAATCAATTAACCAAAACAAAGAACCCTTTAAGTCTTCCAAACCCACCCCACAGATTACTACAACTTTGCATGTTGCCAAAAACGCAAATAGCACAGTGCCTTGTGTGCTAGACAACTACTTACCTGCATGTGGTGCAACAATTACATGTTTTAAACTTGAAATACAATGAAAAGCCAATCTAGAGCCCAGCTCTAAGTTAACATGAAGTATGGAGTTAACAGTCACAAGTTTACATCACTCCTGACAGCACAAAACCGCGGCAAACTGCTCTTGGGTAAGAACAGCCACGCCTTGGCAAAGGTATGGCGGGCTTAAATAGAAATCAGGAAACACATAATTGGAGGAAGCGCTCATGTAAAGAGAGGAAGGCAGGACCACTGGCACCACCCGGTTGGTCGGTTGTAAAGAGTGTAGCAGGAGGAGGCAAAACGAGCCACAGGCAGAGGAACACCCCATGGCACGGAAGGAAGGAATCCCTGACGACGTGGCAAATCTCTGATTACGTCATCAGTCACACTGCCTGAAAAATGAGACTGCCAAAACCCCAATACACAAAACAACCAAAATAACGCCACATGCATTAGCCAAAATTTTTGGGTCATTTTTTTGACATACCATTTTATGGTGTTTTTGGCCGTTTTGCAACATCCTATGCTATGGCATGTCTCAGCACACTATTTATTGTGATTTTAAGCTGTGTTAACCTGTTTTTGGGACATGTCATTTTTTAACATTTTTGCCATACTATAGCCTTGCTGTTTTGGTCATTTTTTCGACATGCCATATTCTGATGTTTTTGGGTGTTTTTGCAACATTGTATGCTTTGGCGTGTCTTGGCACGCTATTTAATGCTGTTTTAAGCTGTTTCCAGCTGTTTTTGGGACGTGTCATATTTTGACATTTTTTTGCCATACTATAGCCTTGCTGTTTTTGTCATTTTTTCAACATGCCATTATATAGTGTTTTTGGGTGTTTTTGCAACATTGTATGCTATGGCGTGTCTCGGCATGCTATTTAATGC
>NW_024617141.1:0-3341 GCF_008729295.1 Plectropomus leopardus
TGCTGTTTTGAGGTGTTTTCAGCTTTTTCGGGACATGTCAAATTTTGACAAATTTGCCATACTATAGCCTTGCTTTTTTGGTCATTTTTTCGACTTGTTATATTAACTTATTTTTGGCCATATTTTAACATTTTAATGCAATGGCGTGTCTTAGCACGCTATTTTATGTTGTTTTGAGGTGTTTTCAGCTGTTTTTGGAATATGTCCAATTTTGACATTTTTGCCATACTATATAGCCTTGGTGTTTTGCTCATTTTTTCGACTTCCTATATTTCGTCCTTTTTGGCCATATTTGAACATTTTAATGCAATGGCGTGTCTTAGCACGTTATTTTATTCTATTGTGAGGTGTATTCAGCTGAGTTTGGGACATGTCAAATTTTGACAAATTTGCCATACTATAGCCTTGGTGTTTTGGTCATTTTTTCGACTTGTGATATTATGTTGTTTTTGGCCATATTTGAACATTT
Organism: Plectropomus leopardus; assembly: GCF_008729295.1. Taxonomy (NCBI): domain Eukaryota; kingdom Metazoa; phylum Chordata; class Actinopteri; order Perciformes; family Serranidae; genus Plectropomus; species Plectropomus leopardus. The sequence goes on from NW_024617141.1 coordinate 470, forward strand.
TAGCACAATGGCATGTAGTAGCACAGTATTTTATGTTGTTTTGAGGTGTTTTCAGCTGTTTTTGGGACATGTCAAATTTTGACAAATTTGCCAAACCATAGCCTTGCTTTTTTGCTCATTTTTTCAACTTGTGATATTATGGTTTATTTTGCCATATTTGAACATTTTAATGCAATGGCGTGTCTTAGCACGTTGTTTTATGCTGTTTTGAGGTGTTTTCAGCTGTTTTTAGGACATGTCAAATTTTGAAAAATTTGCCATATTATAGTCTTGCTTATTTGGTCATTTTTAATGTCATATTATAGCTTGCGGAGACACGTGATAGTATACTAAGTCGAAAACACAGCCAAAAACATCGTAACATAGCATGTCGAAAAAATGCCTGAAAACGTCATTATTTAGTATATCGGAAAACCTCAAATTTTGACATGACAAAAAAACAGTTCAAAGCGACATATTATAGCTCGTAGAGACACATCACCAAGTTGACTGAACAGCCAAAAACTTTCTAATATAGCATGTTGAAAAAATAGCTTTAAACAACATGGTAGAGTATGTGGCAGAACCTCAAATTTTGACATGTTGAAAAGATTGCTGAAAACGACATATTATAGCTTGTCGAGACTTGTCATAGTATACTTAGTCTAGCAGGTTAAATGTTTAGCTAACGTCACTCTGCACAAAATATAATATTGCACGCAAACAATTTTATAAAATGCTATATTGGGGGTGTCCGATGGCTCAGTTGGTAGAGTAAGCACCCCATGTACAAAGCTTGTGTCCTAGCCGCAGCGGCCGCGGGTTCAAGCCCAGCCTTGGCCCCTCGTTGCATGTCATCCCTTCTCACTCACCTTTTCATGCTACGTCTGTCCTATCAAATAAAAGGCACTAAAAGCCCTAAAAATATCTTTAAAAAACAAATGCTATGTTGACCGTGAGGAGAGGTGTCACCAATACCAAGAAATAATTCTGAGATTAAAACTATATCAAATAATTATCAGAATAAATTAGGCTCCGCTACATGGTCAGTCCAAGTGGTGATGTTTTGTGTGTGAAGCAGTAGCTAGCAGTCATTTTCAAAATGAAATTGATAGGTTACAAGTTGAATCACAATATGATACATATAAGAGAGATAATACCAAGCTCATTAAAAGCATTTCATGACTCAATTCTATATATGAAATGTAGCTATGATTTACTTTCATCATGGGTCTATCCATGCACTCTGTTATTTCTTGAGTTATTTACCCATTCTTTGCATATCCCACACATGCGTGTCCTATAAGGCAGTGTGTCACAAATTTCAGTTGTATTTTATTTATTTTTTTATAAATCAGTTTCTTAAATCAGCCTTCGATTATGTTCTGGCCTGCCATCTAATTGCTAATTGCTGGCCCGAGGACAGATTGATTTGCTGATCCCTGCTTTGGGGGATTATGACCATGAGGGCGCACATGGTCACTGAAAACTAAACAAAGGATCAAACAAATAATTATGGCAGTGTGGCTTCACTGGGGGTGCACACCCAGTATTAACCCTCTCATCACATTCCGTCTCCCTGTTCAGTTTAACACTCACCTTCTGGCTGCCAAAGAAGTCGTGTGCCAGACTTTGCCTGACTAAATTCTCACTTTAGAGACTGATTGCCCACACCTGCACCAAGGAAGAGTCTGGTGGGAGAGACTGATTGTTCACACCTGGGCTGGATCCCAAGTCCCTTAAACTGTATCCTTCCTTCCCTCACTTGCGTCTTTTCCTTGAGTCTAAGCCCTGCCCTTTAGAGAAACCACGAAAGGTCAGAAGAAACGAGCGCAGACGGTTTTAAGAGACATGAGACGTTGTTTCCTTTGAAGCCTCATGTGAAGCAACGCCCGTTTCTCATGAAGGCAGCAGCTGATCAGCTGATTGGGCCACTGCTGGTCTTTTGGGTGCACTAAGCATAATTTGATACATAGAACAGAGGAAAAGGCGCAAAACTTTACAAACTCTGCATATATGTACCACTACAACAGAACTGTAGAACAGGCATTTTACAGCAGCTGCTCTGCAGGGAAACATGTCTGCCTGGGAGTTATTGAGGTCATTATATGATTATATGACAGCTTCTGAAAAGAGTTCTGCACTGATGACAGCTAGACTGTCTCACTGATAAACGCAGGTATGTTTCAGTGAGCTTAAGTGTCAAAAAAAAACATCGCTCTGCAGAGGCAACAGACAATATAGGCCCAAATAACTATAATAATATTAACCAACTGAACCAGCGCTGTGTCTCAGAGGGCCTTCACTGAGAGAGTTAATGCAATACTTTAGATTATGATTGATGATGATGATATTGGGCTGTTTTGGTGCGCCCTCCGGTACTGGTGCTGTGAGGAGCCTGCTTTAAAGGTGATGTTACACCAGTTTTTACCTACAATCCTGAATGACATTCATTGTTTGTTTTGACTTGGAAATCTTTGTTTACTCTATTAGGAGCTCATTTTTGTTAGTAAAATGCTGGTATTTGATACTTAATGTTTAACTTTGTGTTCTCTATCACAGGCAAACAAGGGACCACCCTTGTAAATTGCCACTCTTTTGATTTTGAGAGAATAATTCGCCCTGACCTGGTCAATCTGTGTCCTTGCCATCCTTCCCATTTGTTTTGAGAATCCAGTGTTTTATCGGTACATTGCCTTCACCTCAGACATAGGTGTGACAGGGGTAGAGGTAGCCCCTGAAATTCATGAAGTATCAGATTTTCCCCTTCCAATAATGTATTGTATTCTTACAATTGGGACTCTAATGTTAGATACAATATGAACCTGGGATCTTATTTCTTAAATTTACACAAAGAAGTGATTTCTGTAACATCCAGTCTGTCTTTATAGAG
>NW_024617142.1:0-1678 GCF_008729295.1 Plectropomus leopardus
TTTCAAAAACGGCCAAAAACACCATAAAAATGCATGTTGAAAAAATGACCGGAAAGGCAAGGCTATAGTATGGAAAAAATGTCAAAATATGACATGTCCTAAAAACAGCTGAAAACACTTCAAAACACAATAAACTAGCGTGCCAAGACACGCCAAAGCATAGAATATTACAAAAATGGCAAAAAAACACCAGAAAAATGCGTGTTGAAAAAGTGACCGAAAAGGCAAGGCTATAGTATGGAAAAAATGTCAAAATATAACGCGTCTCAAAAACGGCTGAAAACACTTCAAAACACAATAAACTAGCGTGCCAAGACACGCCATGGCATAGAATATTGCAAAAAACCGCCAAAAACACCAGAAAAATGCATGTTGAAAAAATGACCGAAAAGGCAAGGCTATAGTATGGAAAAGTTGTCAAAAAATCACATGTCCCAAAAACAGCTGAAAACACTTCAAAGTACAATAAACTAGTATACCAAGACATGCCGTGGCACAGAATGTTGCAAAAATGGCCCAAAAAAATACCAGATAAATGCATGTTGAAAAAATGAGAAAAAAGCCAAGGCTATAGTATGGAAAAAATATCAAATTAGGACATGTCCCAAAAACAGCTTAAAACACTTCAAAACAGCATAAACTAGCATTACAAGACACGCCATGGCATAGAATGTTGCAGAAATGGCCAAAAACACCATAAAAATGCATGTTGAAAAAAGGAACGCAAATACCATAAGATACTTTGGCGAAATGTCTAAACATGACCTCTGACATTCTGGTCATTGGCAACAAATGCTACAAATATATATTGGTCAAACTCTAATTTGTAATCAAGTCGTATCCAAAGTGTCTGTCTCTATACTTTTGTCCCTGACCCAACAGACCATGCTGGCTCTGTTACACCAAGGACATCTCTTATGAGTCACATTATCCTGTTGTTCAGTAATAAATAATAGCCTACATGCTAATATACATCCTTTCTTTTTTCCTCTCATTGGTCAATACCTCTCTCCCACCACAAGATGGTGACAGGACACAAAAAACACCCCCTTCAGCTCACTTGACGACTTTTCTGCCTCGGAGACACAGAGCCAGTGACATCATCTGTGGAGGGACAGAGGGTGTGCGAAGGACAAATGTCTTGAAATGCATTACATCATTCTCCACTAATATGATAATATATCTCGGGCTCTGAGTGTGTTGCCAAGCATGAGAGGGGCCGTAATCCACACAACGGCTGCTTCGAATGTGAACAAGGGGATAAAATGAAAGTGGTGGTGATGGAGAAAGAGGAGGGGGTCTGGTGGAGTCGGGAGTGCAGTGCTGAAGGTTACTTTAGACATTACTCCTCAATTAGAACAGGAGGAGAGAGGAGAGGACAATCACTATTACACACTAAGTAAGATGACAGAGAGAGAGGCTCTGATGCTTTCTGTCTGTCTTTTGCCCTTGTCTTGCTTTTTCCTACCATATCTGTTATTTCTTTCTGCTTTTTACTGTTTCTATAATCATTTCTTCTGGTGGAGTGAGGAGAAGAGACAAAGGGAAAAGGGGTTGCAGAAAGGAGAGAAGGACTGAGAAGTAAGAAAAGGGAGAATTCGAACTAAATGTGAAAGAGTGTCGGAGGAGACAAAGTGAGAGAAGAGAGGTGAGGAAATGAATAAGAAAGAGAAAAGGA
>NW_024617143.1:0-3087 GCF_008729295.1 Plectropomus leopardus
AGAGTTCTTTGGGTTGCTGGCTGAAGGAAAGAGGTTCTGGTTCAGTCACGTCTGTGCAGTTCCAAGGATCCAGGGTGAGGCTGGCTGCTCTAGGTGTCCTTACAGAGATAGCAGTTCAGTGCTATCTCAGTTCTGTTCTCCTTTTGGCCTCAGAAGTCAACTGTGGCTTTCTAACTTTCAAGAGTCTTGAAACTTGGAGAGTAGAGCTGAGACAAGGCTGCAGCTCCTGCTGAGAGCTTAGGTGTGAAAGGGAGAAGGGTAGGTCCTCCAGACCTGCAACCTTCCTCAGTGGAGGTTTGGGAGCGAGAGCCCAAAGATCAGCAGATGTGTCTCTTCTTGGCTGTGTGGCATCCTTGGTGTTCACAGCGATCGACCAATCATGTCTGAAGATGGATCTGTGCGAGAATCTAACAACTAGGTGTCAGACCATGAAGCACTCTGGGACATTGAGTTCAAATGGCTGTTCTTTGTTTGATGTACAAAGAAGACACCAGTAGCCATTTTGAATAAGGAACTTATTAACAGTCTCAAGTGTCCAAATGAACAAATTGTATGTGTAGTTTCCATGTCCCTATATCAGGAATTAGACAAAGGGGAGACAACGGGGAGTATAGAGAAAACTTTCCAAGTTTATAATCTTCAATTTGAATCCAAGTTGACCTTTCTATCTTGAAAATGACCCTTGCTTTGGCCTTGATTTGTCACTACACCTGAATTCAGAGAAAAGATAATTTTCAGTCACTAGCCTTCCAGATAGTTTACTTGCCTCCATTGTAAATCACAAAATGATGAGCCCCCCATGAGGGCTGGACCTGGCCTATACAGCACTTCTCATGGTGCTTAAAGACACATTACATTAGTTAAAATTATCATGAAAAGAGATTATACTAAAATATATAACACACAAAATTAAACACAAATTAAAAGCATCTCTGATAAAGCTGAGACTTGATTGGTATTTTAACTGGGAAGGTTTGATGCAGTCCGGGATGTGTTTGGGGAGAGAGTTCAAGAGGGAAGGGGGGACCGTGGAAAAGGCTCTGTCACCTCTGGTCTGGTTCTTGGTCTGGCCTACTCTGTCTCAGCCGTGCCCAGCCCCAAGTGCAGCAGAACACACATGCTCTCAGTCTCCTGTGATTGAGAGCTGCTGGTCACATAGACTGCAGAGCACACAGACACTCAAATTAGTCACACAAAGTCAGGCCACAAGCCTTGTCTCTCTAACTCATTGGGTCAGTTTCCTGATCAGCATATGTGAAGAACCAAACATGAGTACTCTTTCCTCTAAATTCTAAATATCCTTTTAACCCTCTGTTTTGAGTTGAGATCGTTTCCATTGAGAGTTAAAGACTGTGATTGTTTCATTGCAGTCCACACAGTTCAGCAGCTGCCTTATGTTAAGTTTGACGACTGATCATTTAGTCCATTTTTAGCTTGTTGCGTGTGTGTGTGTGTGTGTGTGTGTGTTTGTTTGTTTGTTTATCTGGACTGCAGGGACCCTTGCTATTGTTCAAGTTATCCACACATATTCATTAAAGAAGTGAAATTATTTTTTATATTAATTCCTTTTTTATGTTACATTTTTTTCACAATTTTCACATGATGCCCCTCTATCACAGACCCTCTGCATCTACTTCTCACCTATCTCTGCCTCAGCTATGACATCAACAAATGTAATTATTGTAGGTGATTTTAACATTCACGTGGATATTAATGATAGTCTTAGTGCTGCTTTCTCCATGCTTTTAGATTCAGTTGGCTTTAAAGCAGCTGTCATTAAACCCCTTCTAAAGAAGCCCACTCTCGATCCTGAGATTTTAGCTAACTATAGACAGATATCTAATCTCCCCTTTATTTCTAAAATCCTTGAGAAAGTGGTTGCTCATCAATTTTGTGACTTTCTGCAAGATAATAGTTTATTCGAGGACTTTCAGTCAGGTTTCAGAGTTTATCATAGTACAGAGACGGCACTTGCAAAAATTAATAACGACTTATTTATCGCTTCTGACACAGGTCTGGTCTCTGTTTTAATCCTATTAGATCTCAGTGCCACATTTGACACCATTGACCATCAAATCTTACTGCACAGACTGGAACACTTCATTGGCCTTAAGCTGGTTTAAATCATACTTATGAGATTGTTCCCAGTTTGTTCACATCAATCCTCCCTGCATACTAAGGTCTGCTTTGGAGTGCCACAAGGTTCTGTGCATGGACCAATCCTTTTTACTTTATTTATGCTTCCCCATAATCAACATATTGCGATTCAGTGATATCAATATATTGCTATATAATTAATCTACAATACTTCACGATATGTGTGACTAAAGAGGAAAAAATACCCTCCAAAGGCAAATAGCAAAAAGTTTTAGTAGTTTAGTAGTATAGTGTCAGTTTCACAGAATTTAATGAAAAACATAACAACACGCATAGTGTAAGCATAATACCTCCTACACACACTGACTGCAACTTGCCCACAATGTGTGTCATCATTCCAATGTCAAATAGCTATAAACTGGAACAAGGCCAAACTGCCGGAAAGCACAACAGTTCTAGAGTTAAATGATTTTATGGGCGATTACAACTATGCCTCACTTCAGTCAGTGCAAATTAGGTACAGGTTCATAACATTCAGTATTGACTGACTTTCAGTTGTTGTGCTAAGGTTAGCTTACAACATGTTCAGGATTATGAAAAGCAATGTGGTTGTGCATTTTTGTCATCTTATTATCAGTGTAAAAGCCAAAGCGCCACTATGAACTATGAAGTAGTGAGTCGGAGAGGTCAAAATGGTAACAGGCTTAATGGTGGGGATGTTTAGAATGTCTGTATGTTTTACTGAAAATAGCAATATTTGGCACCATTGTATCAGCAACATGTTGCAAGAGGAAGTCTCGCAGTATATTGCAGAATTGATATTTTATACTGTGCAAAGGCTGCTGTCACTGTACAAAGGGCTCTGCCAAACCCACTGAATTCTTCTAAAATTATATTTGATCCTGCTACATCTTTGGAGTTGAAGGTTGAGTTAATTAAAATCAGCAGCTACTATGAAGATTCCATCCAGTTGCTTGGTGATGTTGCTGG
>NW_024617144.1:0-1353 GCF_008729295.1 Plectropomus leopardus
TTTTTGCCATACTATAGCCTTGCTATTTTGGTCATTTTTTGGATGTTCTACATAATGGTGTTTTTGGTTATTTTTGCACATTTAAATGCTATGGTGTGTCTTAGCACGCTATTTAATGCTGTTTTGAGGTGTTTTAAGGTGTTTTTTGGACATGTCATTTTTTGCCATTTTGCCATTTTTGCCATACTATAGCCTTGCTATTTTGGTCATTTTTTGGACGTTGTATATTGTGGTATTTTTGGCCATTTTCGCACATTTAAATGCTATGGCGTGTCTTAGCATGCTATTTTATGCTGTTTTGAGGTGTTTTAAGGTGTTTTTTGGACATGTCATTTTTTGCCATTTTGCCATTTTTGCCATACTATAGCCTTGCTATTTTGGTCATTTTTTGGACGTTGTATATTGTGGTATTTTTGGCCATTTTCGCACATTTAAATGCTATGGCGTGTCTTAGCATGCTATTTTATGCTGTTTTGAGGTGTTTTAAGGTGTTTTTTGGACATGTCATTTTTTGCCATTTTTGCCATACTATAGCCTTGCTTTTTTGGTCATTTTTTGGACATTGTAAATTATGGTGTTTTTGGCCATTTTTGCATATTTAAATGCTATGGCGTGTCTCAGCACGCCACTTAACGCTGTTTTGAGGTGATTTAAGCTGTTTTTGGGACATGTCAGTTTTTGCCATTTTGCCATTTTTGCCATACTATAGCCTTGCTATTTTGGTCATTTTTTGGACGTTGTATATTTTGGTGTTTTTGGCCATTTTTGCATATTTAAATGCTATGGCAAGTCTTAGCACACTATTTTATGCTGTTTTGAGGTGTTTTAAGCTGTTTTTGGGACATCTCATTTTTTGCCAATTTGCCATTTTTGCCATACTATAGCCTTGCTTTTTTGGTCATTTTTTGGATGTTGTATATTATGGTATTTTTGGCCATTTTTGCACATTTAAATGCTATGGCAAGTCTTAGCACACTATTTTATGCTGTTTTGAGGTGTTTTAAGCTGTTTTTGGGACACGTCATTTTTTGCCATTTTGCCATTTTTGCCATACTATAGCCTTGCTTTTTTGGTCGTTTTTTGGACGTTGTATATTATGGTGTTTTCAGCCATTTTTGAATGTTTAAAAACTATGGCATGTCTCAGCACGCTATTTAATGCTGTTTTGAGGTGTTTTAAGGTGTTTTTTGGACATGTCATTTTTTGCCATTTTGCCATTTTTGCCATACTATAGCCTTGCTATTTTGGTCATTTTTTGGACGTTGTATATTTTGGTGTTTTTGGCCATTTTTGCATATTTAAATGCTATGGCAAGTCTTAGCACACTATTTTATGCTGTTTTGAGGTGTTTTA
>NW_024617145.1:0-3574 GCF_008729295.1 Plectropomus leopardus
CAAGCTGTTTTCAATAGTTTTTGGGATGGGTCAAATTTTGACATTTTGCCTTACTATAGTCTTGGATTTTTGGTCATTTTTTTGGACATGCCAAATTATGCTGTTTTCGTCTTTTTTGAAACTTTCTTTGCTATGGCGTGTCTTGGCAGGCTATTCTAAGCTGTTTAAAGTAGTTTTCAACAGTTTTTGGGGCATTCATTTGTTTTTCCTGCATGCAATTTTATGTTGTTTTGGGATGGTCGCCATAGTCCAATTTGCACCACCACATTCTCAACAGAGGTGGAATATTTATTAAGAGCTGTATTAAAACAACCTTGGGTCAAGGACCCTCTAAAACGTCTGATATTACAGCAACACAAAACAAAACCTAAGAAACAAATTGTGTTAAAGCGGTGCTGTACCTGGATCTCCTCAATGCTGTGAACAATGAACATGTCCTGCAGGTCCTCCATGGCTCCGTCCATCCAGTTGTTGAAGGGCGCTGCCCTCTTGGCAAACTCCAGGTACAGCTGATCAATAGTCTCCCACAGCTTCTCCACACGCTACACACACAGTTAAGACGTACATTAACAAAAAGAAAATGTACAGAAGCACTGGCTTGTTATAAATTTGAGGAGATGAAACTGAATAACTCATTTTCATAACGGATTTTGGTCTATGTGGATCACATTTACTATTGTTACCTATCACGCTGCCATAAAGTTATTTTGTTTGTGTTGTGAGTGTTTCAGGTCGTACCTCCAGTGCGTCCCTCCTCTTCTGGGTAAGGGTGCCCAGGTTGTCCCACTGGTCACAGATGCCCTGGCAGCGGGTGTTGACTGAAGCAGCATCGTGGTAGTCCAGCTCACTGGAGGAGACGACAGAGTGAAACCACCAAATTAATCATCTACACCCATAAAATGTCACAGAATTAGAAATGTGTATGACAGTGTTACATTTTTTACAAACTATACCACGGTTTTAACAGCATATTTATGTTTAACATATAAACTGTACTCTCGTGACATTTTGTATTTTTCTCACATTTTACATTTTTATTTTTTTCCACATATGATACAATGCCTCTTATTTTTTATGACATTTTTGTGAAAAGTTTCACACGCTACACTATGACAATTTAATTTAATTTAATTTATTTTATTTGTGATTTCTTTGCACTTTATAATATACTAAGGGTTTTTGAAATTACACTTCTGTTGTAAAAATGTAATACTATACTATGATACTTTTGTGGGGGGACTCACTATTATTCTGCTTTTTGATCTTTTTATGAAAATGTATACAATATACCATATTTTTATTGACATTTTTGTGATTTTTTTTATTTACACATTATCCTTAAACTTTATAAATCCAAAGGTCATTTTGACCTCACAAAGATCTGCGTGAGATTGAAATGTTGTCTTTATAAAAACTATCTTAAGTTCAGATTATTGACCCTGAATGTTGTATTTTAATAGACGCAGAACACCTGCCTCCTTTTTAAAGATCTTACATGTTCCCTTACTTTCTCCCCATTCTGTATTTGAGGGTCATCTGAGAACATTTTGCTTTTAAGTATCTGCTTTAAAAAGTAATGAAAGTTATGTGTAGCATGCATACATATTCAGCATTATGGTGTATATCGCATCAAAGGGATGATATCAGAACTATCTGTGGAAAAAGCCCAGAGGAGTGGTGAGGAATAAGGAAATAGTGAGATCAGAAGTTTCTGCTCTTTCATGAGTCATCCTTTCATCTTTTTATCCCTCTCATTAACATGCTTTCCACTCATTCCCACTTTTGTTCTTTGCTGCATTCGCATCCTCGTCTGCTCTCAACATATCTCTCCGATCACGACAATTAAAGAGTCCCGAAACAGTTGAGTCGCTCACTTCTCTCCTCTCCTGTCCCTCCTTCAGCTTCCACATGAGCCCTCAATGTAATCATCTCTATTCTTGTTCCTCACTCCTTTTACATTTCTGCTCCTCATCACTGTTTTTCACTGTTTCTCCACTTTCTTTAAATTACAAAGCCCCCGAGATCCCAAACCTTCATGACAACGTCAGTATTTGTGTTATTTTTTGGTTGGAGTTGAATGTTTTCAGGGTTTCTTTTGCTTTTGAATGTTTCTGTTTCTTTGTGTCCGGGCCTCTTACTTCAGCTCCTGAGCGATGGCGGCGATCTGCTCCACTCTGTCCTGGTGAGCAGCAAGGTCGCTCTCGAACGCCTCGTGCTTCCTCATGAGGGCTCTGATCTCCATCAAAGAGGCCGACTCGTAGTCCTTCTGGGACAGCAGGTCCTCCTTACCTGAAACGCACAGGTGTTTGATCTGCATGTCATTCTTTGACCTTCAAAGACTAAAATAACAAGCTTTTAAATGAACACAGCTCTTGAACTTGTACTAAAAATAAACTTGGTTGTATTCAATCTTAAACCTGTCCTGCATTAATAAATAAAAAGTATCGTAAAACGTGGCTGCTTTTGTCTGAGTTCCAAGATGTACTATATTCGAAAATTTATGTTTTTAAATGGTATTTTAGACAAAATTCAATACTAAAACTGTTTTATAATATTTTGATCAAATTACTATAGTATTTCCTTTCATGCCAATTTGGACGGCATACTATATCATTACGTCTTTTGTGTATTTGAAAGCAATTGTGGACAACGAACCATCAAATGGTGTTCTTAAAACATTTTGGACTACGTTCTATAATATAACGTTTTAAAGCCATTGTGTGCCATAGTCGCCGACATACTGTATCACATTGGGTAGTTGTTGCAACATGCTACATTATGGTTTTATTGGCCCTTTTTGGAACTTTCTATTCCATGGCGTGTCTCTGCACGGTATTCAAGGCAGAATCCAGCTTATTTGGGGACATTTCAAATTTTGACGTTTTTGCTATACTGTAGTATTTGTTTTTGGTCAGACGTAACAAATTATGGTTTTAGTGGCCTTTTCATCAAGGTCAATGCTATAGCATACAAGTGCAGGCTGTTCTAGCTTGGTTCCAGCTGTTTTTGGGGCATTTCAAATTTTGACATTTTTGCCTTACTATATTCTTGGATTTTTAGTCATTTTTTCGACAAGCCAAATTCTGTTGTTCTCGTCTTTTTTGCAACTTTCTTTGCTATAGTGTGTTTTGGCAGGCTATTCTACACTGTTTCCAGCTGTTTTTAGGACATTTCAAATTTTGACATTTTTGAAATTTTTGCCTTACTATAGTCTTGGATTTTTGGTCGGATTTTTCGACATGCAAAATTATGCTGTTTTGGACTTTTTTTGCAACTTTCTTTGCTATAGCGTGTTTTGGCAGGCCATTCTAAGCTGTTTCCAGCAGTTTTTAACAGTTTTTAGGACGGGTCAAATTTTGACATTTTGCCTTACTATAGTCTTGGATTTTTGTTCGGATTTTTCGACATGCCAAATTATGCTTTTTTTGGCTTTTTTTGCAGCTTTCTTTGCTATGGCGTGTTTTGGCAGGCTATTCTAAGCTATTTCCTGTTGTTTTCAACAGTTTTTGGGACAGACCAAATTTTGACATTTTGCCTTACTATAGTCTTGGATTTTTGGTCGGATTTTTCGACA
>NW_024617146.1:0-1844 GCF_008729295.1 Plectropomus leopardus
CTATCTATCTATCTATCTATCTATCTATCTATCTATCTATCTATCTATGCACGTGTATGAATATGAATGAGTACAGCCCCCCCACCAAAAAATCAGCATGCTTCACAAACTGTATGTAAAAGCAAGTCGACAAAATTGTATGATGAAACAGTTTTTTGAATGCTTTCCAAACTGTGACTTAAAATCACCAAAACTATTGCCAAAAAATCTTAATAAAAAAAACCAAAAGCTAAATATTTTTAAGTAAACATTCCTTCCAAACACAACAAAAAACACAAAACCTACTGTTTTTAGATTGAAGACATTCCTTCCATATTGTGTGGGGATTTTTTTTAATAGAAAAAATATCCTTTTACAATAATAATAATAATAAAAATCAGTTTTAAAGTTTTAAAGTTGTTCTGTGCCAAAACCAACCCATCAGTACCTCAAGTGCTTAAAACATTATTTGACTTTTTAACTGAAAACCGCCTGTGGTGGCGGTAGAGCGCCTGAACGCTGTTCACCAACAGCCAATGAGATCAGAAGAAGCGGCAGTGACGTGTCCGCTGTCCGCTGCTCTGATTGGCTGGCGGAGCGGCTCGGTCCTCGGTGCTGCAGGGCGTCTCGCTGTCCTCGCGGCTCTCCGTCAGTTTTTATCAAACATTTTTATCAAATTGAGCGAAACTTTTGGACCAAACGCCTCACCTTTACCGTCCGACTCCACGTGAGTAAAACAGGCTCGTTTCCGGTTTGTTTTGGTGTTTTTATGGCGGCTAACAGGCTAACGTTAGCATGCTAACGTGTTAGCTCGGGCGGAGGTTTGTTTACTGTTGACTGAAGGCTGTCGGGTTGTTTACCCGCCAGTCACGCGGCTCATCGGTGTCCCGCGTGTCTCTAAAATATTATTATTTTAATCTTATTAGTTATCATGATTTATTACGCTAGCACGAAGCTAACGCAGCTAGCTGCTGCAGCCTGTTGCTGGTTGTTGTTGATTCTTCTTCTTCTGTTGTTGTTATTGTTGTAGGGATTTCACAGCCTGATCTCATTACCGCAGAAGAAGAAGGAGGACAGAGGACAGGAGCGTCAGCTGATCCGCAGAGACAAACTCATAACCACAACATCCGGTCTGGATTTAAACTCTAAACTTAACCTGAGAGCAGCTCCAGGACAACTGCAGGACACAGAGACACCGAGACAGAGACAGACACTGAAAATCACTGAAACAGAGAGAGAGATACTGAGAGACATACAGGCGAGGACACACAGACAGACAGAGAGAGGGTTACCTGTCTCCAGCGTCCAGATGGGGAACAGCGCTCTGAAGTCTCACCTGGAGACGTCCCAGAAGACGGGGGTGTTCCAGCTGACAGCGAAGGGACTTCAGGAGGTGAGACTCACCTGCTGATGACACCACAGGATGACATCACAGCGATCACTCTGATGCTGACTCTGAAAAAAACCCCGAAACAAACGTCTCCGATCGACTCAACTGATCTGATCTGACTTAAAGACAGGGGACAAAGACAGGGGACAAAGACATTTAAACTGTCAATTATCTTCAGCATTTTACAAAGAAGCATCACTTTTCTAAAACTTAGTCTTTTTTACATTTAGATTTAGATTTTTTTTTAAAAAAGAAGAAAAAATCACCAAATTTTTAATAGGAATTTTTTTAAAGGAAAAATAAACAAATCCTCCATCAATCATTAACGTGACTGGAGCCTTTACACAAATTAAATGACATCCTAATTATAACTCGTTCATTCATGATGCCACCATGTTTTTAGATGAAGTATGTTGAGTCTCCTCCTCCTCAGTGTGTGAGTGTAGCTGCTGACAGTCTGGGATATGTCAGTGTG
>NW_024617147.1:0-3279 GCF_008729295.1 Plectropomus leopardus
CTGGTCCCTCCCCTAGGACCTGTTTGCCATGGGTGACCCTACCAGGGGCATGAAGCCTCCGACAACTGAGCTCCTAGGATCACTGGGACACGCAAACCCCTCCACCACGATAAGGTGGTAGCTCAGGGAGGGGTATTATATAATTAATTCTGCATAAACATAGTCTTTATGCGGCACCCTGGTGTCTGAAGTGTTAAAGTGTTGACTCATGAATAATAATTTTCGAGTCCAACCGGGGACCTCTGCTACATCTCTTTCACCTCATTTATTTTCTCTGTCTGTCACATCAACAGAATAAAATCCCTAATGAAAGATGCTTTTCAAATGCTGCTGCAAATGTGGGTCACGTTAGGTAAAGTGAAAGTCCGTCATCTCCCTGTTGGTTAGTTTGAGCTCCTAACAGCTGTTGCTGTTGATGCAGTTTGTCCGGGCTCAGAACATGCTGTCATCAATTGTGAGAATTTTCTTTTCCCCTTGACATATGAAATCATTTTGCCACGCACATGTTTTTGAGGCTTTGCTTTGAAAATTAAAACCTCTTTTATAGCTGGCATATGCTGAAAGTTGGCAGTCATGACCCAACGACATAGCAGTGGTTCTAATTGAGGTTAACCTCCTGAACTCTGATTTTCTCCTTAACTTTTCCATTAAGTAGCTTTAAAGTTTAGACAATCACATGAATACCATTAACCTGCCAACTGAAGAGGCAGCATTACTTAATACATGACTTAATATCTACACCCTGTAATTATTCAAACCATATTAAGATTCTGATGATCACATGTGACATCTCTTTATTTTTGTGTCATTATTAACACGTCAGCCACACCAATAAAACACACTGACTTTGACTTTGAAAGAAAGAGTGAAAGAGCACCACATAGAACAAACCATCAAACAGATCAGTATAATGGAAGATGACATAATGGAATTAAACTATAAATTTTGCCAAGCGGATATGGTACTTCTTTAGGTTTGTACCTAAAACCAGATTTAAAGGAGCACTACAGTTATTTATTATTGTGCATCTATAAAGTTAGAGGACTCACAAGAGACACATTAAGAGTGTGTTTTAAAGACATACTTCACCACAAAATAATTATTTGTATCAATATCAATTACACACCCAGCGTTGTGTTGACTTTGTGAAGAAAGCAAACGAAGAATCCAAAAACAGCAAACAGTTAACAAGAGCAAAACTACATCAAAAAATCTGTTAACAAACTCTCACACAACTTATTTAGTATCACCCAAAGTCTCATTTATGCAGTTGTGCACTCTGTACTTCCCAGACACGTGCAATTTTGCTAAAACATTTTGGTATAAAACACTTCCCAAAACAAGTCGCAATTGCATTTGAACTCTGCACAGTGGAATGCACTGGCTCGTCTAGGACTTGGATTATACTCCACACACTGTGTTAGTTTATAAATGAAAGATTTAATGTAGTTTCACTTTTGCTAAACAGCTACATTCACTTCAGTTCATCAAGAATTTTCATAGTTTTTGGATTCTTTGTTCACCATTGAGGCAAGAAAAACCTTTCAACTCACCTGCAACCTTTCCTCACAAATTCAGTCTAAGACAGAGTGAGTCATTTCAACACAATTAATCATTTTGTGGGTTAGGTATTCCTTTAAACATCTCACTCCCAGTTTGTACAACAGGCTTTCACCAGGGTTGTGATGGATGATGTTTTTATATTATTCAAAATCACGTAATTGATTGAAAGGAGTACCTGGAGTATCACAGCCCATCACAGTGAGTGACATCACATTACAACAGAGACATGGCAACATACAGGAACAATGAGGGGAAATCCCCTTATTGTTTACATCTGGCTGCAGTTGGCACTCTATGCTCAAGTAAATGAAAACAAACTTGGATGTAATCACCGAAAAGGCGCAGTTAGCACTAAAATGAGAACACATGTCCTTCGAAATAGGTGCTGACAGTCCACAGAGGGGCCGGCACAGGTGCACACACAGCCTACAGCCTGGGACATTGTTTGTCTGTTTGCAGTCAATTACTGCTGTCTGCTGTGTATGATTAAAAACGATAAAGTAGAATCATCTACTTATAATGAACACAGCTGATATCAGAGCGCCCATCCTCATCCTGGCCTTAAATGGCATGCAACTTGAAATATTATGTATGAAATATTTGCCATAAATGTGCAGAAGCATGGATGTAAGTTTGATAAAAATTTGATTTAAAAAGATTGACAACAAAAATTTTGTGCTGTTTCTTTATTTCGTAGGCAAAAGATAATAAACAACTGCTTTCACTCCTCATGACAACATGAACTGATTTTGCTGCTTTTTGATGCCTTCTCTCTTCATCTCTTCTCTCCTGCAGGTGCAAAGTTCCCCATCAAGTGGACCGCCCCCGAGGCTGCGCTCTACGGGAAGTTCACCATTAAGTCGGACGTGTGGTCGTTCGGCATCCTGCTGACAGAGCTGGTCACTAAGGGTCGGGTGCCTTACCCAGGTGAGGAGGGGGAAGGGTTAAAGAGACCACAGAGGATCCGCCCGGGGTGGCCTTCACCTCGAGCCACTTGGGACACGTCTGTAAAGTTGCCTGATAAGAAGAGCCCTCTCCTGCGTGAAACACACACAGCTTTCTCTATGACAACAGGCCCCTCATGCTGTTTATGGGAGTAAAAGGTCCTTTAATGCTTGGCTAACCTTTGTTTCCCTGCCAGAATGTGAGACAACCCTTAATTACCGCTGCTCGCCTGTGGGACAACTGGATTTCAGACAGAGAGTAAAACAGAGAGCGAGAGGGAGGCGGGGCTTGGCCGGGGCACAGAGTGTACTCAGAGTGCAGCTCCACACGGGGAGGGGAACACATGTCTGTCCAGATGGGGCTGGTGGGCTGCCTGTGCTTCAGGGAGAGGGTGAGGGAGGTTAGCACGCTATGCGCTGAGGGAGCAGCGGCATGCTAACAGATGTGTTAGCGGCCCTCTGAGGCCGTCTGTGGGTCGCTGACAGGGGTGAGTGGTAGACAGCCAAACTTGTGTACTCTTTACTCTATTTTTACTCAAGTATAAGAAGTCAAAATGACTTTTTTGTATGTGTGTGGTCAAATTTATATTTTTAATACAGGATGTGAGTATATTAACAAATTGACCTCAACATGCATGTGTAATATTGAATATATGGTATTACATTTATTTATTGCCTAACAAAGGAGTCTTATTTGTCCCTCCTACCTTCCCCTGTCCAACCTAAAAACAGCCCCATCATGACTGTAAAATGAAAAAGTACATAAATGAAA
>NW_024617148.1:0-1267 GCF_008729295.1 Plectropomus leopardus
CAAATAAATAACAAACAATAAAAGGCGAGGTAGAACAGGTATGCTACAATCAAAGGTCAACTTTACTGTGACATCACTCAGTCAGAGTAAATTGTTTGGAGGGCAAATCGAGGCCCCTCCCTGAGCTACCACCTTATCGTGGTGGAGGGGTTTGCGTGTCCCAGTGATCCTAGGAGCTCAGTTGTTGGGGGCTTTATGCCCCTGGTAGGGTCACCCATGGCAAACAGGTCCTAGGGGAGGGACCAGACAATATGTAGCTCACAAGAACCTTATGATGAAGAAAACAAATGGTCCAGAGTTTCCCTCGTCTGGATGTGGGTCACCGGGGCCCCCCCCTGGAGCCAGGCCTGGGGGTGGGGCTCGATGGTGAGCACCTGGTAGCCGGGCCTTTACCCATGGGGCCCAGCCGGGCACAGCCGGAAGAGGTGACATGGGACCTCCTGCCCATGGGCTCACCACCCGTAGGAGGGGCCATAGGGTTCGGGTGCCATGTGAGTTGGGCGGCAGCCAAAGGTGGGGACCTTGGTGGTCTGATCCTCGGCTGCAGAAGCTAGCTCTACGGACGTGGAATGTCACCTCTCTGGTGGGGATGGAGCCTGAGCTGGTGCGCGAGGTTGAGAAGTTCCGACTAGATATAGTCAGCCTCACCTCGACGCACGGCTTCGGCTCCGGAACCAGTCTTCTCGAGAGGGGATGGACTCTCTTCCACTCTGGAGTTGTGACTGGTGAGAGGCGCCGGGCAGGGGTGGCAATGCTTATTGCCCCCCGGCTCGGTGCCTGTACATTGGAGTTTACCCCTGTCAATGAGAGGGTAGCCTCCCTCTGCCTTCTGAACGGCAGTTCAGAGTATTCACCCTTTTTGGAGGTGCTGGAGAGTGCTCCTTCTGGGGACTCCCTTGTTTTGCTGGGGGACTTCAACGCTCATGTTAGCAACGACAGTGAGACCTGGACGGGCGTGATCGGGAGGAATGGCCCCCCCGATCTGTGCCCGAGTGGTGTTTTGCTATTGGAAGAGGGGGGCGGAGCTGTCGGACGATCATCACCTGGTGGTGAGCTGGCTCCGATGGTGGGGGAGGACGCCGGTCAAACCTGGCAGACCCAAACGTATTGTGAAAGTCTGCTGGGAATGTCTGGCAGTCTCCTGTCAGAAGGAGCTTCAACTCCCACCTCTGGCAGAGCTTCGACCATGTCCCGGAGGAGGCGGGAGACAATGATTCCATGTGGGCCATGTTCCGTGCCTCCATTGCTGAGGCGGCCGACCGGTGCT
>NW_024617149.1:0-1508 GCF_008729295.1 Plectropomus leopardus
TGTGTGTGTGTGTGTGTGTGTGTGTGTGTGTGTGTGTGTGCGTGTGTACCTGGACTGGATAGCGAGGTAGATGGTTCTTCTGAAAGCAACCAGGTTGACTTCGGTCTGATCAAAGATGGTGACCTTTTCATCTGAGAGAGCGAGAGACAGAATATTAAATATGTTAAAATTAGACTCTTACCAGAATATTTACATCATGATTAATATGTGATTATAATATCAGACTACTGGACGGTAAACATGGTCAGTGAAATGTTCTTTAACTCTCCATCTGTTCACATGAACCCCAAAGTGGAATATCCATTAATTTAACTGCTTAATTTAAAGAGTTTCTTAAAAAGTTTCAGTTTTCTGGAGTATATAAAGGAGGATTTCAGCAGTTTTTTCATAAAGATTGGGGACTTATAAGGGACAGATTGAGGGATTTGTTTGACATTTCGGGAAATACGCATATTCTCTTTCTTGCCAAGAGATCAATACCACATGTACAGTATGTTCTCAACCAAATCTTGACAGGAACATGTTAAAGTGCACTTCCCCCTAGAATTAAAGGCTCTTCTCAAATCATTTATCCAAAACAACATAAGGGACATTACACCAACATGGTTCCTCTTTGGTACATAAATGGACAAAATGATGAACCTCATAACTTTGAAAAGACTGGTATAATATCCTATGCAGCAAAGAAGTGCATCTTGTTAAACTGGTGCCACCAAAGGCCACCAACATTTATTTTCTTTAAACAAATTTTGAGTGAAACTATGTTTTGTACAGCACACATCTAATTATACCTCTATTTTTTCTGTATCATCTTAAAATATTTGTCGATTGTTAAATGCTGAAAATACATCAACATCACTGAAAAAAATAAATACGTGGCAAGCTTTTGGAAAATAATGCAGTTTTCCTCCAATTCCTCCAAATGCTCTGAAAGAATATACTTCTTATCTGTTATTGTTGTAATCATCTTTATATAATGTCATATATATTATTCTTATATACTTATGTCATTCGTATTTTTATTTACGTTATTATTTGCTTGATGTTATGTACACTTTTTGTCAATTAAAAAAATTTGTTTATAAATAAACAAATAAAATTAACGTGACATTTTTCGACTGTTTCCACAGACTTGGTGGTAAAAATCAGTGGAATGACCCTTTAATTTGACAAAGAAAACTGTCCGTGTGACAGGTTGTCTGTCTCACCTTCTCCCTCCTCTGCATTCTCATCTTCATCTTCTTCATCTTCATCGCTGCCGTCGGCCTCCTCGCCTGAGTCGCTGCTGCCTTCGTCGAGGATATCTGTCGTACGGTGACAGCTGATTGGTTAAACTGTGACAGGAAGTGACAGCTCATTGGACAGATTGATGTTTGTGCGCTTCCTCACCTCTTTTGATAGTTTTGTATTTCTCCTCGTTCTCCAGGAAGTCCGGGTCCATCTTAAACACATCTGAGAGAAAAAAAAAAAGAAAAAAAAACACACACACACACACACACACACACACA
>NW_024617150.1:0-1289 GCF_008729295.1 Plectropomus leopardus
ATTATTGCTATTATTATTATTATCATCATCCTTATTATTATTGTTATCATCATCATCATTATTATTATTGTTGTTATTTTCTAATCATCTATTCTCTTTTTGAGATTCATGTTTTTATGCATGGTCCTTCTTTAAATAAAGACATGAAATAAATAAAAAAATATTGTTGTTGTTGTAATTATCATGTCTGTGTCCACGCTGTCTGTGTCAGAGGACAGCTGAGTGTCTGTCCTCAGTGGATTACGAATCAGCAGACGGAGCAGCTGTGTGTGTGTGTGTGTGTGTGTGTGTGTGTGTGTGTGTGTGCTGGTTTCAGGTGAACTGAAGCTCCACTGCTTCACTCTGAAGTCTTTTATCAGTTTTCACAGTTTGACTTTATTTCAGTGTGTCAATGATTCGTTTGTTGCTGCTCCGTCTGCAGCATCCAGTCCCACCAGTCCCACCAGCTCTGCAGTCTCACTCAGACCAGTCTCACTCACATATACATACATACATACATACATACATTTTATACATTATGTTTTTTTATTTAGTTTCTGTTTTATTGTAAATATTTTATCATTTTCATTTTTGTAATTACTTAAACACTGGATTTTTAAAATAATTTTCGTATGTCACTAATTTTATTTTTACCCCTTAGAAGTTACATTTTTTATTAATTGTCACATTTTTATGTTTCCATACCTTATAATTTACTTGATATTTACTGAATAATAATAATAATTTGGTAATAAATGTTCCACAAATAGCCAGAAATTAGTAGATTTTTAAAAGATGATTTTAAAAGCCAGAGAAAAATGTCTGGGAAAAACTATGTTTGTAAGTATTCTAATAACATAAAGACATGTTACAGAATTATTTTAAATTTCCATGCACTTTCCAGGACATTTTATATATTATTTTCTTTTTTTTCTCTTTTCTACTCTACTTTTCTTTCTACTTTCTACTGAAAAAAATCTTGTTTTCTTTTACCTTTTCATGTATTTGATTTGTTCTGTTCAGTTATTGTGGTTGTTTGTGTTGTTGTGCATGTGTGCACGCTCTACACATGTATTTACATAGATGTATAATACTGATAATGTTGAAAACTTTGTTAGTCCCGGTGTTGTTGCCGGTGTCGGTGGTCTTACCTTCTGAACGGTTTGCCCATGCTGCCGGTGCTGGCCGCCGGAGGCTCGGCCGCCGTCCTGCCGGGACGCTGCTTGAGGTCCGGGTCGGTGTCCAGCAGAGAGCCGCTGCTGTCTGAGGAGTTATTCCGCTTTCTCATCACTGCAACGGTCTCACACACA
>NW_024617151.1:0-3894 GCF_008729295.1 Plectropomus leopardus
TGTGTGTGTGTGTGTGTGTGTGTGTGTGTGTGTGTGTGTGCGTGAACTCACCTGCCACAGTAATCAGGTGTAAAGTGGAGCTCTGACGTCCTCTGTTGTTTTCGGCTTCACAGTAATAATTGCCGCTGTGTTTGGCTCTGAAGTCGGTGATGGTGAAGATCTGTCCGGATGCTTTTGGTGAGTCTTCATCCTCCTTGTACCAGGTGTAGTTAGCTGCTGGGTTAGCGTCACTGCTGCAGGTCAGAGTCACTGAGCTGCCCTCCTCTATCTCAGAGGGACTCACTGACACAGAGGGACGCTTTGGAGCATCTGATAAAGTTTAATTAAACAAAAAAGAGGACAGTTTTCTGTGACACGTTGAGTTGAAATGAGTAATAGCTATGTGAAGCAGCTGAAGCTTTAGAGGTGATTTTGTAACTTCAGGCAAACATGTTTGTTGGAGCCACTTAAGTGATTTAACAGGAAACTAGAAAAATGGTTCTCTGACATTTCAAGGTTAAATAGGGACAAAATTATGTCTGATATGTGTTACTGGAATGATGGCGCTTATTGATTATTTAATATACTGTATATACTAATATATATTATTAGTTGCACAATACTTTTTCAATTAGCTGCATTTTACTCACATTTCACATCAACAGAGATGGATGCAGACGTCCTCCTCCCCAGCTCGTTCTCAGCTGCACAGTAATACCATCCAGAGTCAGAGGACTGGATGGAGCTGAAGACGAGCTGTGGTTCTTCGCTGACACGACTTTCAGCGTTTCCAGTCTCTTTGTACCAGGTGTACGTAGCTGCTGTGTTAACATCACTGCTGCAGCTCAGAGTCACTGAGCTGCCCTCCACTGTCTCAACAGAGGGACTCACTGACACAGAGGAAATCTTTCGAGCACCTGGAGGAGAAAACATTAACAAGCTAAATTCTCACACTATAACAGGGAACAGTTCATACAAACAGTGAGTGGCAGATCTTGATTTCCTCCTGTATTCGATCCTGCGTTGTAGGCACTGTTGTGTGCACTGATGACCTCTGATGGGCGAGTAGGCTGAATTAATTCACTAAACAATACTAGTGTTTACCATAGACTGTGTGTAAAGATGGACCACATGACAGCTTCCCCCAAAGTGTAACTTTTCAACCTCCAGTGCCCCCTGGTGTCTGACTGCAGTATAGGTCAAAGGCCACCCTTCCATGTTAGTGAATGGGACATAGGCCAAACTTAAAAACCTTAAAAGTATATGCCAAATAAAATTTTCCTTAAGATGGTGTCTATCTCTAAAGGTAGTTCTCATCACCCTGGTGTTTGTTTAGGTGTTTGTTTTTATGATAAGTTTGGTTTTAATGAGTTTTTCAATCATATAAAAGGTGGTTTTCCATCATGATTGACAGCTGTGACAATCAATCTGTGCGCTCGCATTCAATGGAGCTGCTTGCAATTGGTTGGACAAACTCTCCAACACGATACCAGTCTCTGATCCAGGATATGACACCCTCTGTCCTCAGTCCCTCACTCCAGATGAGGAGGAAACTCCCCTGATAAATCATTTCATGTGGAAAATGTAGAAGAAACCTCAGGAAGAGCAACACAGAATGGATCCCTGTGCCGGGCGGACACACATGCATTACATGTTGTAAACGGAGAATAACCATAATTAACAACACAGCAGTGTAGACAATCCAAATGACAAAAGCCCTGTGTAGACTCTTAACATTTTTGATTTAATCTTTAAATTAAACCACTCTAAACGGGAATAGAGAAGTCAGATGCACAGTCTGTGCAAAGGAAGAAGTCCACATGCTTTCTGCAGTTATTCTCAATGTGCACTGAAGCAGGACATCCTCCAGCGTGAAGCTGCAGTGAAAAGGAAGATATTTGTACTTTAATGCACTTCACTGATCAAGAGATCTAATTATTAAGAGAGTTGGTGGTTTTCCCGCTTAGTTTCCTCTCTTGCTGCTGAGTTAAGTGTGAAAACCACAAAGAAATGCAGAGCACTGAGGTCAGAGTTTGAAAAAGGAAATATTAGAATTTGGTGCAGATGTACGACGATGTAGAAGAGCTGAGAGAGTATAACTTGACCTTATTGTGAGACCAATGTCCCTCCAAAAATTTTGATAAAAGTAGGTGCAGATAAAATCTTATTATCAGCTAAATTGGCCGTTGCTCCTTCAGCTTCAGAGCAGATTAAACAGGGAAATATGCTTTCACAGGCTGAGTTAAATCTCTCAAAAACCGCAGAACGTGTAAATGTAAAAAACAACTTTTACTCATGGGTTTGTTTTGAAATGGGTGGAAGAGGATTCGTTTTGAGGGTGAATTCTCAAGTGAAAATGGTCATCTTTCTGTTCCAAATACTGTAGCTGTAAAATGTGCCAGTGGTCAGCTCTCACCTGTGACTTTGAGGCTGGTGCTGCTGGAGTCATCACCAGCGTCTGTTAACACAGTGCATGTATAAAGTCCCTCGTGCTCTGCAGTCGTTGTGGTGATGAGCAAAGACACGTTCATGCTCCTGACGCTCCAGAATGACTCAGCAAACTCATAGCCTGGCTGCGGTTCAGTTGTCCCTTTGTTAAAAAACAATACAGGACTGTTAATTTCTTGTTTTCTCCAAACGACTATCAGGATTTCTGCATCTTCTGTGTATTGTGAAAGTTTGATAACACACTCCAGCAGTGTCTGCTGGCCATAATATCCAACGTTTTCAGCCATGCATTGCAAATGTATGAAACCTGGAACAGAAAAATATTTGGTTATGAAGTCATGAGAAGTTACATCAGCAGCAAGCAGCACTCTCCAGTTTAAATCCTCAGATTATGAAAGCCCTTACCTCCGTTTCCTATGCTGATGTAGACAGCAGTGAAAATAAAGAGGACGCGGAATGAGGCCATGTTCATTTCCCTGAAAGGACAAAACAGACAATTCAATAAATGTAATAAACATGTTTAAACCCACAAAGGATCTATTTCTGAGATTTAACGTGCAGGGTGCAAAAAGGCAGTCGGTCAGAATAACACAATGCACATTAAATCAAATGCCTGTAAATATGTACAGTTCAGTAAATTTGGATTTGTTTAACAAACCCTGAACTTAAAAAAAGAATGAGATACTAAACCTGTTTTGCTGCCAACATCCATGCCACACCAAACACTGAAGTGAAGAGAGAAACAGACGGACAGCTCATCTCTGTGCGCGCCACAGGATGTGACAGTGCAGGTGAAGCTCGCTTTGTGTTTTCCTCTCATCACTTTGCGGTCAGGTTTCTTCAGTTTACTGAGAAATGTTCAACACTGAGAAACTTGACTGCTCGCAATAACATGAACATTTAACACGTAACTAAGTGGACTGGGAAAATTTGGACAAAAGATGGCGATGAAATGTTACTGGATATAAAATGAATTAATGACTTTAGGTGAATCAGTTGGATAAACTGCACGCAGTTCTACATTTAAATTGTGTTAAAAAAAAACCTACGAAATTACTCACCTAATATAAAAAACTGAAACAAAATAAAGCAAAACTATGTGCATGTCTAGATGTGGCTGAAGGTAAGAGAGAAAATGTGTCTTTTAAATTTGGGTGAACTGACCCTTTAAACCGCAGCTTTAGCGCATGACTGTGCCACACTAAACTTTCACCACTAGAGGGCAGTGAAACATCACAGATACTGAATCAGCACGCTGAAACAACATTTTAACATCCATCACTGGTTGTTTAGTCAAATTTAAACTCATTCCTGGTTCTTTGTGTTCACATCTCATAAGCAAATCTTTTTGCATTGTGAGTCTTTCACCAAAAATATTTATTTCCCTCAGATATCAGATGTCGAGGTGTACAGTTATGAAATGATTAAGAACAAATTATCAAGAACTCAGAATTCATGATTTATATA